>NC_088353.1:25235000-25315000 GCF_036884655.1 Musa acuminata AAA Group | reverse complement strand
CACTCGAAGTGACTCATGAAGGCACTAGTAGAGTGAATGAGTCAAAAATTAATCTTTTAGTACATACTTATGAGTTGTTTTAGATGAAACCGAGAAAGACCATTGGAGATATGTACACCCAATTTACGGATGTCGTCAATGGTCTAAAAGGACTTGGTAAAAGTTTCTCAGATTTTGAACTTGTTAATAAAATTTTAAGATCCCTTCCAAAGAGTTGGGACCCTAAAGTACTGGTCATTCAAGAGGCCAATGATCTAAATAATTTTTCTCTCGAAGAACTAATTGGGTCACTAATGACATGAAATGAATTGTAAAGCTTACGAAGACCTTGAGGACACACTTCCAAAGAACATGAAGGATATGACACTAAGAACTCAAAAAGACTACTTGAAAGAAAACTCAAGTAATGAGGACCTTGATAAAGATTTGACACTTTTAACAAGAAAATTTAAAAAATTCATAAAAAGAATAAATTTAAAAATAATACTAAAAATAAATTTGAACCCAAGAAAGATCAAGTAATATGCTACGAATGCAAGAAGTTGGGACATTATAAGAGCGAATATCCCCTAGCCAAGAAGAGGCAGCCAAAGAAGAAGACTCTCAAAGTAAAATGGGATGACTCAAGTGCATCTGAAGAAGAGGAGCCAACCAACACCGAGCAAGTTGCTCATTATACGCTAATGGCTATCAGAGATGAGGTAAGTAATTCAATTGATGCAAATTTATCTTTTGATGAATTATTAAGTACTTTTCATGATTTGTTTGATGAATGTAAATTAATTAGTAAAAAATATAAATTATTAAAAAAGGAGTATTCTTTTCTTGTTAGTGATTTGGATAGATTAAAAGTTGAGCATAATAGTAGTTTAACTCCTTGTACGAAATGTGATGAACTAGAAATACTTAAAAAGGAAAACTTGTTATTCAAAGAAACCTTAGAAAAATTTGAGGTTGGTAGCAAGTCTTTGAACATGATCCTTACCAATAAGGGTCACGTTCATAGGAGAGGTAGAATCGGATTTGTGAGTAGCTCTCACCAAAATCCAATCACCTTTATTAAAGGACCAATCTTGCATGTTTCACCTCACACCAAATGTAAATTTTGTTGCAAACTCGGACATATTACCTATAAATGTCCACTTAAAAGATGTAGTCCATATAGATTGATTTGGGTTCCTAAAAAAATCTCAAATGACTCAATGCAATATGATAAGATATGTAGATCGATTTTTGAGGCACCCAAGGCCAAATGGGTATCTAAAAATTATCCTTTTTTAAGAAAAATGTACCATTACAAGCTAGGAGCAAGAGATAGTGCCTTGATAGTAGATGCTCAAGGCATATGACCGGAGATCCATCTCAATTTTCTAAACTCACTAACCTAGACGAAGGATATGTCACCTTCAGAGACAACAACAATAGTACAATCATTGACAAATGAACCATATGTGACAAATCCAACCTCTTTATTGAAGATGTGTTATTGGTTGATGGCTTCAAGCATAACCTCTTGAACATTAGTCAATTGTGTGATAAAGGATATATTATTAAATTTGAATCTAATGCTTGTATTATTGAAAAATCATACAAAAACGTATCTATGATTGCACTAAAATAAAATGACATATACACTATTGACATTAATGATCTTTGTAATGAAATATGTTTTTCGGTTTTGAATGACAATATTTGACTTTGGCATAGGAGATTAAGTCATGCTAGTATGAAACTAATCTTTTAAATCTCATCTAAAAAACTTATGAGGGGAATTCCTCACATTAAATTTATTAAAAACAATGTGTGTGATGTATGTCAACTAGGAAAATAAATAAAAGGTAGTTTCAAACCAAAAAATCAAATAAGCACCTCTAGACCATTTGCAATTGATCCATATGGACTTGTTTGGACCAATTGCTATATCAAGCCTAAAAGGTAGCAAATATGTCTTTATTATTATTGACAATTATAGTAGATATACTTGGATTTACTTCTTAGCACACAAAAATGATTGCTTTAGGTATTTCTCTAAATTTTATAAACTTGTTCAAAATGAAAAGAGTTTTATGATTTCGTCAATTCAAAGTGATCACGATAGTAAATTTCAAAATCGTGATTTCCAAGAATTTTATGAATATAATAGATACAACCACAACTTTTCTACTCCAAGAAATCCTCAACAAAATAAAGAAGTAAAAAGAAAGAATAGAAACTTACAAGAAATGATTAGAACCATGTTAAACGAATATAGCCTACCCAAATAATTTTGGGTCGAAGCCGTAAATATGGCATGCTATGTCATGAATAGGGTTCTAGTAAGACCATTACTTTCCAAAACTCCTTATGAGTTGTGAAATAACAAAAAAACTTAATGTTTCATATTTTAAAGTTTTCATGTGTAAATATTTTATTTTGAATGAAAAAGATACCTTAGGAAAGTTTGATGCAAAATCCGATGTAGAAATTTTTTTTGGTTATTCTTCTATTTCAAAGGCTTTTCGAATCTTCAATAAAAGAACTTTAGTTATAGAAGAATCAATTCATGTTATTTTTAATGAAATTTTTGAAGTTAAGAAAAATGACTTTGATGATGATCTTAATTTTGATACTTTAAATTTAAATTAATCTCCCTCTCCATCTAGCAACTTGAATGTATTTTTTTCAGAACCTTTTTTACTGAAGGAATAGAAGTATGTAGATGCTCATCTTAAAGAGCTAATTATAGGAGACACATCGAAAGGGATTCAAACTCATTCTTCTCTTAAGAATTTTTGTGCCAACGCTGCTTTTCTCTCCCAAATTGAACCTAGATACATTGATGAGACCTTGAAAGATGATTCATGGGTTATCACAATGCAAGAAGAGTTGAATCAATTTAAGAGAAATAAGGTATGAAAGCTTATTCTGAGTCCAAATGACAATTTAGTTATTGGTACTAAATGGGTCTTTAGAAACAAGCAAGATGAATTTGGTATCATAGTTAGAAACAAGGCTAGATTAGTGGCCAAAGGTTTCAACCAAGAAGAAGGTATCGATTATGAAGAAACATTCGCTCTTGTGGCTCGATTAGAAGCCATAAAGGATGCTACTTGCCTTTGTAGTAATAATTTTAAGTTGTTTCAAATGGATGTTAAAAGTACTTTTCTTAATGGCTTTATTTCCGAAGAAGTTTATATTGAACAACCTCCTGGATTTGAGAATGATAATCTCCCTAATCATGTGTTTAAATTGACTAAATCTCTCTATGGATTGAAACAAGCCCCAAGGGCTTGGTACGAAAGACTTAGCTCATTTCTTATTAAAAATAATTTCTCTAAAGGCAAGGTCGATACTACATTATTTATCAAAATTTTAAAAATAATTTTTTTATTATTCAAATTTATGTTGATGATATTATTTTTGGTTCCACGAATGAATCTCTATATAAATCATTTGCTAAAAGTATGAATCTTGAATTTAAAAGGAGTTTGATGAGGGAATTAACTTTCTTTTTATGCTTATAAATCAAACAACTAAGTAATGATATATTTCTTAGTCAAACAAAATATGCTTTAGATTTGCTAAAAATATTTAATATGGATAGCTTAAAGGCTATCAACACTCCTATGAGCACGTTCACTAAGTTAGATATTGATGAAAGTGGAGAAAGCTTTGATAAAAAAACTTATAGGGATATGATAGGAAGTTTACTATACCTCACCACAACTAGACCGGATATCATGTTTAGTATAGGACTTTGTGCTAGGTTTCAATCTAATTTTAAGATATCTCATCTTAAAGCAGTTAAGATAATACTTAGATATCTTAAAGGAACTATAAATCTAGGATTATGGTATCCAAAATTTGAAAACTTTGAGCTAATCGCTTATGCTGATGCAGATTTTGCTAGATGTAGATTAGATAAAAAAACACATTAAGAATATGTCAATTTTTAGGACACACTTGTTTCTTGGTCTTCCAAGGAACAAAACTCGATTGCACTATCTACAATCGAAGCTGAGTACATTACAGCTAGTGCATGTTGTGCACAAGTTGTATGGATGAAAAACACTTTAGAGGATTATAAGATTAATCTTAAAAATATTTCCATAAAATGTGATAAACAAGTGTAATATGTTTAACAAAAAATCCCATTCAACACTCTAGAACAAAACATATTAATATTAGGCATTATTTTATACGAGATTATATCAATAATCATGATGTAATCTTAGAATTTATTGATACGAAACATCAATTAGCTGATATATTTACAAAACCTTTAAGTGAAGAATAATATGATTTTCTTAGAAGAGAATTAGGAATGTTAATTTGTCCAAATGCATAAATTTGATGTATATCTTTTTTGGACTATCTTTTTGTATTTCATAAATGGAGCTTTCATGAATTTATTTCATCTTTATCTTCCTTGATATCAAGTTTATTTCATATCCTTGTTCCATCACTTAATGATGTTTGATATATGGAATTCATTAACAAATGCATCTCTCACGGATTTCACTATTATAAATTATTAATGAGAAATGTATTTGATGTAATGTTACTCTCACTATCAAGTTCTATTCGTAAATTTCTCTTCTATATGATACTCCTCTCCCACGAATTCCTCTTTATTCCTCTCATAAAAGATGAATTTTCTGAATTCTAATGGATATCTCGATCATTGAAAGATGAATTTTAACGTGTGATTATTACTTGCAAGAGTGGGGTTTGATTTTGTATGGATATCTTGATCATTTTCATGATTCCCTTCTCTTTGTCAAAATAAAAGTATGTTTTAACAAAAAAACTTATTTATTATTTCTGACTTGATTCAATTCATTTTACAAATTTAGTTCTTAATGCTTGAAATATGATTGGTATTGTCAAATACAAATTAAAATGTGGAATGGATTTTTACCACACTTGTATTGTTTGAATTATCCTCCTTTTTGTTGATGACAAAGGGGGAGAGATAATACCAAAATATGATAAATTGATGACAAATATATATAATGTATTTCATTATATATACTTGAAATATTTATTTGATAAATTTTCTTCATTATGATAAGATATCTAGAGCTTAACCTGCTATTTTACAATTGATATCTTGCCATAGAATGATGAATTGCTATCCTTGTCATCTCTCATATTTGAGATATCATACTTGAAAATGGATATCATGCCGTGACATCGTTTTGATAAATACTTGGCATTGTATTTTGAAAATATTAGATCATGATAGGAATCATGATGTGCATATAATAAGTTTAATGAACCTAACTTATCGGTTTGATTTTTGAATTCAAAGGCCTTGAATTCAAGAGTGTCTTTTCTCAATTATGGTATATAGATAGGGGGAGTTAAGATTAATTCTATCACTAATTGGTTGTCATCATCAAAAAGGATAGATTGTTGAATCTCGGATTTTGATGATGAAATCAATTGGTAAATTATTTGATATAATCTATGTGTTGAGATAAGTGTGTAGGATTAACTATGATAGCAGTAAGGCGTAAAGCAGGTGATGAGTCGGAGTCGAAGACTCGGACAATATACCGGGAGCTCGTCGAGAGTTCATCGTAAGATCACCGGAAGTACGCTGGAAGACTAGCCAAGAGTTGGTCAGGAATTCATTGGAAGCTCGCTGGAAGACTCGCCAAGAAGTTCACCAAAGGATCGCCGAGTGAAAAATCGACGTACTGAATCATGCTTGCTTTAATTGTAGTTAGAACGATAATTAGAGTTTGATTTGGGAGGTAATCCCATCAACTCTGTTAGAGGCCAATTGGGCTCGGAGCTAGGATGGTTTGGGTCGAATATAAGGCCCAACCAGGTTGTTGGGCTCTGACCAGCGGTGGCACTACTAGGCCCGACGGTGGCACCACTTAGAAGACCCAGTCTCCTAGGTGGTCTGGGCGATGGTACCGCTAGCAATTATTGCTATCAACGATGGTACCACACTTGTCAAGCGGTGGTACTACCCCTGTCAGGTGGTGGTACTGCCAGAGCTCGATCTCGAAGCTCTGCTGATAGTAGTACCACCCAAATTGAGTGGTAGTACCGCCTAGTGTCAGACTACAAGCGGTAGTACTACCTAGTAATGGCGATGGTACCATTAGTACCCCGAAAAATTGGGATAAGACACTTTTTGGCTCTATTTTTGAAGCTATTGGCGGCTATAAATACCCCACCCTTTTTTGCATGAAAGGGTACCTAAGTATGATTGTAATATTGAATCATTGAGGTATAAAAGTGCTAGAGTTTTCCTTCCTCTCTTAGCCTTGTAACCATCCAAGAAAGAGGAGAGAAAGTTGTAAGGGTTGTCTCCTAAACCCGATAAAAGGAGAAAAGAGCTGTAAAAGGTGGTTGGCCTTCGCCTATTGAAGGAAGGCTTTTAGTGGACGCTGATGATCTCGATGGAGGAGAAATCCGAAAGTGGATGTAGGTCACATTGACTGAACCACTCTAAATTCTGGTTTGCTTTTCCTTTTGTGCAATTTACTTTAACTGTAAATCATTTTATAGCAAATTGCTTCTTCTCCTCTTCTTGCTTTCACTATGTTTACGCTCTTATATGTTCAAGTTGTTATCTTTCCAAATCGATTTCAATCATACGTACAAAATATTTTCTAAAATCAAAGAATTTTTTGTTGCATTAATTCACCCCCCCGCTCTTAGTGCTGCTCTTGATCCTAACAGTTATCCGTCTAACTCTTCTATATAAAGAGAATCTATCATTTGATTTTACATGATGTAATCTTCTCTTCTCACTTTATGCTCTTAATTTTTCATAAATACCTTCTTTAATTCTTCATGATACTCCATCAACCTCTAATTGCAAAAAGGAAATCTCCATGTTATTTTTGTTGAATCTCAGATTTTGATGATGAAACTAATTGATAGTATTTATGATTTGATCTGTGTTTTGAGTGATGCTAGATGCTTCGATCAGGGAGAGATAATTAAAGCAGGAAGAATCATGTTGGGCCAGAGGAAAATATGTTAGAAGATTGGACGTCGTGTCGAAGGATCAGTCGACATATCGGTAGAAGGCTTTCGTCCATGGATTTGGGCATCGGGCTAAGAAGAGTGGATATTACGTCAAGGATATCGGAGTTGCGGAGGTCAACTGGCCAATTAGACAATAGGCCGCAAGAGAGGACAATGCATCGAAGAATCGGATGAAGCGTCGATGAACCAATGACATGCCGGACAACATGATTCATGCTTATTAATAATTGTCTAGATCGAAGTGTGTTTTATATGTGCAGGATTAACTACGATAGCAAGGCATAAAGCAAAATGAAGTCCCGAAGTCAAGAACGTGATTTCGTTGGGAGTTCGAGAGTTCGTTGGAAGTCCAGGAGCTTGCCAAAGAAGCTCATTGAAACTCACCAAGAAGATTATTGTGAAGTCCAGGAGCTTGTCGGGAGTCCGCTGGAACATTGCCGAGAGGTCATCGGAAGTTCGCCGGAAGATCGTCGAAAGCTCGTCGGAAGAAACTAAACTTACGGACTTGTTTAAGCTTAGTAAACGTCTTAAATTTTATAGTTAGCACATAATTGGGATTGGAATTGGCCTAACCCAATTATAGACTAGTTGGGCCTATGTAAGGACTATGTTGGGCCCATAAAAGGCCCAAACAGTGACCCAAGAGGTGATACAGTAGTAGCATAGTCTCCGAGACTATGTCAGCGGTGGTATTGCCCAATTATTACGGACTTAGCTGGTTTTGCCTAAGTCGTGCGGCACCCTTGCGTGTCCATCCGCAAAGGTCAACCTCTCCGAAGCCTCCCATGTCCCTTAGGACCCACAAAAGAGAGAATGAGTTAGAGAAAATGCCTCATTCCGGATCCACAAGCAAACATTTCCGAAAACACTTCATAGACAATGCAAATTACAAACAGACTTTATAAGCTCTGAACAGTTACACAATAAAAGGGTAAAATGGTCCATTATATTTCAAAAATCTCTCACACGTGTCCATATGACACAACCTTTATTTACAAGCCTAAAAGGGCCACCAACCTAACTGAAATGAGACTATTAAGCCTTTGGTCATCCCTCTACATGCTGTACAAACCATGAACATACCAAAAGACACGGACATACATAAGCATTACATCAAACATCCTGTTTAGAAGTTTGTCCGTGACATTCTCCCCCACTTATTCCTTCGACGTCGTCGTTGAAGCCTTTGTCGACACTGCAACTCCTCGCCTTTACTGAGTCTTCAATCTTCTACTCCAGCTACAATGCGCCTCTTGACTCCCAACTGCTCTCCACTACTGTTTCTGAGTAGTCGATCCTTTGATCCACCATGCTGCTTCACCTCGCCAATGACTTTGACTCTAGTGTAGGGTTGGCTGAGTTGTGTTGATCCCTGTTAGTTCCTGCGGATCCTCCAAATGAAGGAAAAGACCATCCTTACTGCGCTAGTCTCTCAAGTGCCTCATGCTACTTGAACTCGGTGGATGCTTGTTGGAGCTTTAATGAGCATCGCCTCACAAACTTCTGAAGTTTTGGGTCCTTCCTCCACAAAATTTGCTCATTGACTCTTCTTTCATTTAGTTGTCACATCCAAGTAGGTTTGCATCACTTCCGCTTTCGATTGGTATTTCGTTGGGAAATGAAGCGGACAATCTACTCTTAGTAGCACTGATCACCCGTTGGTGAGGATTTGACAATAATTGTCTTTCATTATCTTCGAAGGGTCTTTGAACTTGTGCAGAGCTCCTCTGCTGGATAGATAAGAGAATTGGGGTACTCGGTTTCGCCCATTCTCTTAAGAGTTGAGAAGGCAAAGGTTACTTGACTTCGCCCGCCTCCTCGAGGTTGTACTCCATGCATCGAGCTGGTTACTGGCCTTCGCATGCTCTTTGCTCACACTTTTGAAGCACTTGAAGTGTTTGCACTCTTTGCATTGAGTTAGCTACTGTGATTCACCTTCTCAATGCCATCGAACTTCTGGAATGCAGGAAGTTTTCCTCCAACTTGGAGTAATTCTCTAATAGATGTGGTCGCCTCTGGGATTGTACCGTCTTCTCTATCAACCCTGTCGCCTACTCCCCTGAGTAGCGAAGGTACAACACCGCGTACTGCTTGCTTCGTTTCTTGGTCGTGCACTCTTACATGACCCGAAGTCCTTCACTTTCGGCTATCTTGATGAGAAGCTCATTGACACCGGTCTTACAAAGTTCCTCGGCCTCTACCCTTCAGCCTTGTCTCGGTACTTGGAGATTGCCTCTGCATGCTCCACCTCCTCGACCCCTTTCACGACCAAGCGCTCTCCCTTCATGAGAGCAAGGGATCAATGACTTTCACGGAAGTCCCGCCTCTGCGGTACCATGGCGCTGCCATGCCCATGGCCCTACTATCTGTCGCCTCGCATCTGCATCCCTTTTCTTCACGATCAATAGATATGTCTCCGTGGCACTCCTCTTAGTCCACCTCCATTCTAACTGATGCTTGATTTTGGGTAGCTAAGTCCCTCTGGACTCGTCGTCGCTTCCTTGCCCCTTTCGACCCCCTTTCTTCAACACCTCTGTATTATCTAAGCAGTCTGTTTGGTCGATGGAAAGACATACTGCAACTCTCATGCATAGCCTCTGCCATCACGTTGTAGGGTTTGCACCAATTCTGTTCTCCTTAGCTTCCTTGGTAGCAACGTTCGCTTACTCGACCTTGTCCTTTGATTTGCCGGGCTCCCTTAAGCGAATATGCGCTCTGGAGCAGTCCAACTCTCCAATTACTTCAATCATACCTCTGTATGATCAAGTCCCTCCTATGGGACTCACTGGTACTTACATTCAAACTTTTCCCTTGGTGGAACACAGCCCCTATATGCTGATGACCAAGGCTTTCATCCGATGCAAAATTTGATGCACGCACGGAAGACCCGCCTCTGCAGTACCATGGCCTTCACTCCTTGAATCCATAGCCCTTCTTACCATCGTGTTGTTCACTGAAGTGGAGCTTCCAGTAGCTCCCGATTATACCTCCGTATGATCTAGTCCCTCACTGGACTATGTTGTGTGTATCGCATTGCCACGAACTGTTCCACCACGATCCGCTGCATGCCTCCTGGTGACATCTCTATTGCATTCTGATCCTTGTGGGAAGAACTCGAATTGTGAACCCTCCATGTGAGGCCTCTGCCAATATATCGCAGGGTCTCTTCCACCTTCGATTTTGTTCGCTCCTTTAGCAATGGACCTTCATCGACCCACTCTTGGGTCACACCTAGATGAAGCATCGCTCTAGGACAGTTCGTCGCCTAGTAGCTCCCGAAGTCCCGCGACTTCACTGTAATTAGTGCACCATTGTCTAGATCCTGGGCCTCTACTCCTACCAGCACAATCTTCGCTGCGCACCGCTTCCTTCATGGCAACTCTAATGGCAACACTGTGGCATATTCTTCAAGAGTACTCGCCTTCGCATCCTCTTGCCTCGTGCCAAGGCCTTCTGAACCCAACTTCGCCTCCGCACGTTGAGTCGCTTTAGTTCCTCCATCAAATGCTTCTCTGAGATAAGATGCATGTGCCTAGAAGCTCCCTTCATCTTTGGCACCATGCAAGATGAGTCCGCTCCATCAGAATGAAGGATCCATGAAACAACATGATCTTGCTCTTGCCTCTGCAAGAGTTCATGTCCTTGACCTCTGTCCAAGGAAAGCACTGTGCCTCTACTCCATGTTTCATCTTCTATGCTGGCTCCCTTTATGCGGCTTGGGTACTTCGCCAAGTTACCCCCAAGTTGCTCCGCTCCTCGTTTTGCATTGAGTTGATGGTGGCCCTCGCGCCCACCATTCCACGGTTCAGCCCTCCATTGAGTCCGATCTCCATATCGACTCCAAGTGTGCCTTCATTTGTGTTGCTTTGGGACGCTCCCCCACTTGATCTCGCAATACATCCACCAATGCATTCTCTCAAGCGAGATCATGCGACAACTCCTCATCGCTTGCTCAGTCCATTGAGCTTCGTGGAGTTGTTGTTTGTTGAGGTACTCCTCCTCAACTTGTGAGGTCCGTCCCACATGATTCTCCCTCTGGAGAGCCGGGACTTATCCCTCCTGGATAACTGTCTCATTGGAGCAACATCTCTCTTCGTTTCGGAGACCACCATCCCCTTGGACTCCTCCGATCTGCTGAACAAACTGTGCATTGTTCTATCTCCTGCAAACACACTTGCTAGATTGCGACTCCACGTTAATACAGCCCCCGTTGTACCACTCAAGGCCTAGTAACATGTTGAACTCGTTGCACACTTCAGCCTCCTACGGACGTATCCTTCACATGCCAAAGAGAAAGTTTCAATGCTCCAGGCACCGAGTTTCGGTCGCCTTAGGATGGTTGCGAACATTTCATCGTCCACATATAAGCTCATGCATGAGTACCGAATTAAAACTGAAAAATGAGAAATGAGGCAATAGTTTGAAGACATCAGTTATTTCTTCCTTCATCCTGTGGGGCAAGAGAAGTGTTTTTACAGTATCCTCCGTTTAATGGAACAATGTGTTGAGTAAAAACTCAACAAATAAATATTAAATTCGATTTAACCAATAAAATAAATAAATAAATAAATAAAATATTATTATATTAAGGAATGATTCCTAAGATCAGGATTCCTTTTGAATCTCACTGTAAAGAGGTTGGTTGATGCAGTATCACTATCACAATAAATAAATAAATAAAAATAAAGAAGATATTTATGAAAATTTAGGAGAATCTTAAATGTAGTGAAAAGAGAAGTTAATCATAACGGTTATGTATAATCATAACTAATAAATACCATTTAAACACCAAATAAATAAAAGAATAATAAAGAACGTAATTTTATAAAATAACAAGCATATTTTAATAAAATAAAATAAAAATAAAATAAAATAAAATCTTGAGATTTCTATTTTTAAATTAAAACTTCTAACAATCCCCCATAAATCTCAAATTTTATAATAATTAAAATATAAAATATTTATTAAAATAAATTGCTCGGTGCTAATATTGTATAATGATCATAGTATCTTTAATAACTTATACTTCTGATAGTTTCCATCTAAAAACAAAAAGTGAATTAGATCTTTAAAAACGTTCTATTGACCTTAGATTCCTAAATTTCAACTATTGTACATATAGTATTGATACATACATAGCAGCGTTACTCATTATTGATCATCTGTTATATCTTGATTATTCATGAGGGTATTTAGAGATTGTCTAAGTTTTTAACTACGGTTATACACGATCATTCTCATATAAGATAGCCTTGAAGTGTATAAAATTATATCTCATGAAAATTATCGTTTCGAATCTCTTTCAAGATTATTTTTTTCTTATACCTCCACATAAGAGCAATAATTAATTATCATAAAAATAGAGTTTGAGTCAAACTCTATTTATATACTAATAAGTTTTTTTATTTTTTAATAAGTTCTTCAGCAAATCAATTAATTTATTATTGTCACATTAAACCTCATTCACAAATCTCCCATCACAAAACTTGGGTACCCATTATTAGAAGGCACATTATAAGCTAACCTATCCCCTGATATCAGAATAATAATCATTTTATTTATATCTTTGTGATATATTATATAGTTATTTTTCCTGAAATCTACAAATAGAATGAACATCTAATTCATTTCATACATAATTTAAATTATACATAATTAAATGTTAATAATAATTATGACAACAAAAATATATAACATTCATATGCAATCATAAAGCGAAAATTGTTATTAACAAATAAATGCTCATAACATCACATTAAAATAACACATGCAGAAAGTCCCTCACATTTCTAGGGAAATGAAATATCATGTAACAATTTTCTAATAGTATACATATATAATCATAATGATAAATTTGTTACAATGATACACTTTTCTAGCAATTCTCTAAATATGTCTCATGATTTTACACATGCACCAAATTTATCATAATTTTAAGTATACAAAGTATCTTCAAACATCAATAAAATGATATCTTTAATTTCATATATTATAGGCTCCCACAATTTCAAAATTAAGGATAATTATACAAGACTTCTACTAAATGCATATATATATATATATATATATATATAGAGAGAGAGAGAGAGAGAGAGAGAGAGAGAGAGAGAGAGAGAGAGAGTAAATCTCAACTTCAATTCCAGCAAATGTGGCTTAGTCAAAAGAGCATTTTAGATCTTCCAAACGGGAGGAACTAAAAAAATTTCACAATTTCAGTTTAGTTTTATTATATCGACAAGCAGTATGGCTTAACCATTCAGTAATTGTAGATTCCACATTAGATCAATAGATCGACAGAAGTGGGCAAATAAATTAATGAAACATATGCCATACGTTATCATTTGTTCATTCCTTGGATTGTTGGGGTTAAAACTCAACAGTAAAGATTAATGATTTAATTAATAAAATACAAAGAGTAAATTTAGAAATCACCCACAATCCCTTATCGTAAGGAATGCACCTCATTTGTAGTCAAATCTATCCCTTAAAAATTGTTAGGAAAAGAGTCGACACTAAGAGGGGGTGAATTAGTACGATGGATAAAAATCTCGGTTCAATTAAATTCGTTGCGATTAAAATCATTTCGGAAGATGTTTACTTGAAAGCATACGGAAATGTATAGTAGATGTAAAGCAAGTAAGGTAGTTTGCAGTTTAAAGTAAATTGCTTAAAACAGAAATGCAAACCAGATTTTTATAGTGGTTCGATTGATGTGACCCACATCCACTCCACCGATTCCTCTTCCATCGAGGCCACCAGCTTCCACTATCGGTCTTCCTTCAATAGGTGAAGACCAACCACCTTTTACTGCTCTTTCTCCTTTTACCGGGTTTAAGAGATAACCCTTACACTCCCACTTACTCCTCTCTCAAACTATTCTAACACTTAGAACTTTGAGAGGAGTTTCACACACAATTGCAACAAAGTTTTCTTTCTTTTTTTCTCTTAGTTATGTGTTATTTAATCAGGGATGAGAGGGGTATTTGTAGGCCTCAAGTTGATTCAAACTTGGAGCCTAAAAATATCTCATCCCGGGTACGGGCGGTACCACCGCCTATGTTGGATGGTACCATTGCTAATGTCAGTCTGACACTGACACTGCACTAGGCAATACCACCGCCTTGTCTGGCGGTATCACCGCTTGACACTGGGTGGTACCATCGCCCAAACCGACGGTACCACCGCCTGACACAGTCTTAGAGACTGTGTCACTACGGTGCCACCTCTTAGGTCACTGTTTGGGCATTTCATTGGGCCCAACATAGTCCTTACATGGGCCCAACGAGCCCATAATTAGGTTGGCACAATTCTAATCTCAATTATGTGCTAACTATGAAATTTAAGATATTTACTAAGTTTAAACAAGTTTGTAAGTCTAGTTTCTTCTAGCGAGCTTCCGACAATCTTTCGGCGAACTTCCGATAACCTCTCGGCAATGTTCTAGCAGACTCCCGACAAGCTCCTGGACTTCACGATGATCTTCTTGGTGAGTTCCGACGAGCTTCTTTAGCAAGCTCCTAGACTTATCGGTTGGTTTCGGTAGAACTTCCGATGAATGTCTGGACTTTCAACAAACTCTCGAACTCTCAACGAACTCACGTTCTTGACTCCGGGACTTCATTTTGCTTTATGCCTTATTATCGTAGTTAATCATACATACATAAAACATACTTCGATCTAGATAATTATTACTAAGCATGAATCATATTGTCCGGCATGTCATTGGTCCATGGACGCTTCGTATGATTCTTCGACGCATCGTCCTCTCTTACGGCCTATTACCCAATCGGCCAGTTGACCTCTGTAACTCCGATATCCTTCCACAATATCCTCTTTTCTTGGCCTGATTCCCGAATCCATGGACCAAAGCCTTCTGCTGATATGTTGACCGATCCTTCGGCGCGACGTCAAATCTTTTAACATGTTTTCCTCCGGCCCAACATGATTCTTCTTGCTTTAATTGTCTCTCCCTGATCGAAGCATCCTGCGTAACTCAAAATGCAAATCAAATCATAAATATTGTCAATTGGTTTCATAATCAAAATCCGAGATTCAACAATCTCCTCTTTTTTTATAATGACAACTAATTGATTACGGAGTTAATCTTAACTCCCGGAGTTTAAATAAACTCCCCTTATCAATATGCCATATTGATAGAACTCTTGGATTAAAAAATCTAAGCAATATGTTATCATAAACTTCTACATAACATCATCATACTTCTTCCCCCTTTGTCATCTACATAACTCTTGAGTGGTGTAGTGGGGGCTGTATTGACGTGGAGTCGCAATCTAGCAAGTGCGTTTGCAGGAGGCAGAACAATGCACAGTTTGTTCAGCAAATTGGAGTTGTCCAAGGGGATGGTGGTCTTCAAAACGGAGAGAGATGTTGCTCCAACGGGACAATTATCCAGGAGGGATAAGTCCCAGCTCTCCAGAGGGAGAATCATGTGGGACGGACCGCACATGTTGAGGAGGAGTACCTCAACAAACAACAACTCCACGAAGCTCAATGGACCGAGCAAGCGGCGAGGAGTCATTGCATGATCTCGCTCGAGAGAATGTATTAGTGGATGCATTACGAGATCAAGTGGGGGAGCGACCCAAAGCAACTCAAATGAAGGCACACTTGGAGTCGATATGGAGATCGGACTCAAGGGAGGGCTGACCCGTGGAATGGTGGGCGCGAGGGCCACCATCAACTCAATGCAAAAACGAGGAGCGGAGCAACTTGGGTGTAACTTGGCGAAGTACCCAAGCCGCATGAAGGGAGCCAGCATAAAAGATGGAACATGGAGCAAGACACAGTGCTTTCCTTGGACAGAGGTCAAGGACATGAACTCTTGCAGAGGCAAGAGCAGGATCATGTTGTTCCATGGATCCTTCATTATGATGGAGCAGACTCATCTTGCATGGTGCCAAAGATGAAGGGAGCTTCTAGGCACATGCACCTTATCTCGGAGAAGCATTTAATGGAGGAACTAAGGTGACTCAACGTGCGGAGGCAAAGTTGGGTTCAGAAGGCCTTGGCACGGGGCAAGAGGATGCGGAGGCGAGTACTCTTGAAGAATATGCCACAGTGTTGCCATTCAAGTTGTCATGAAGGAAGCGGTGCACAGCGGAGATTGTGCTGGTAGGGGCAGAGGCCCAAGATCTAGACAATGGTGCACAAATTACAGTGAAGTCGGTGGACTTCGGGAGCTACTAGGCAACGGACTGTCCTAGAGTGATGCTTCATCTAGGTGTGACCCAAGAGTGGGTGGATGAAGGTCGATTGCCAAAAGAGCAAACAAAATCGAAGGTGGAAGAGACCCTGCGATGTATTGGCAGAGGCCACACATGGAGGGTTCACAATTCGAGTTTATCCCACAAGGATCAGAATGCAATAGAGATGTCACCAGGAGGCGACATGGTGCAGCGGATCATGGTGGAACAGTTCATGGCAATGCGATACACACGACATAGTCCCGTGAGGGACTAGATTATACGGAAGTATGATCGGGAGCTACTGGAAGCTCCACTTCGGTGAACAACACGACGGTAAGAAGGGCTATGGATTCAAGGAGTGAAGGCCATGGTACTGCAGATGTGGGTCTTCCGTGCGTGCATCGAATTTTGCATCGGATGAAAGCATTGGTCATCAGCATATGGGGGCTATGTTCCACCAAGGGAAAAGTTCGAATGCAAGTACCAATGAGTCCCATGGGAGGGACTTGATCATACAGAGGTATGATTGAAGCAGCTGGAGAGTTGGATTGCTCCAGAGCGCATATTCGTTTAAGGGAGCCCAACAAGTCAGAGGACAAGGTCGAGTAAGCGAACGTTGCTACCAAGGAAGCTAAGGAGAACAGAATCGATGCAAACCCTACAACGTGATGGCAGAGGCCATAAATGGGAGTTGCAGTCTGTCTTTCCATCGAACAAATGGACTGCTTGGAGAACACAGAGGTGTTAAAGCAGGGGGTCGAAAGGGGCGAGGAAGTGACGATGAGTCCAGAGGGACTTAGCTACCCAAAATCAAGCATCAGTTAGAATGGAGGTGGACTCAGAGGAGTGCCACGGAGACATATCTACTGATCGTGAAGAAAAGGGATGCAGATGCGAGGCGAGGGATAGTAGGGCCATGGGCATGGCAGCGCCATGGTACCGCAGAGGCGGGACTTCCGTGAAAGTCATTAATCCCTTGCTCTCATAAAGGGAGAGCGCTTGGTCGTGAATGGGGCCGAGGAGGTGGAGCATGCAGAGGCAATCTCTAAGTACCTAGACAAGGCTGAAGGGCAGAGGCCAAGGAACTTCGTAAGACCGGTGTCAATGAGTTTCTCATCAAGATAGCCGAAAGTGAAGGACTTCGAGTCAGGCAAGAGTGCACGACCAAGGAGCGAAGCAGGCAGTACACAATGTTGTACCTTCGCTACTCAGGGGAGTAGGCTACAGGGTTGATGGAGAAGATGGTACAATCCCAGAGGCGACCAAATCTATTAGAGAATTACTCCAAGTTGGGGTGAAAACTTCCTGCATTCCAGAAGTTCGATGGCATTGAGAAGGTGAATCACAGTAGCTAACTCAACGCAAGGAGTGCAAACACTTCAAGTGCTTCAGAAGTGTGAGCAAAGAGCATGCGAAGGCCAGTAACCAGCTCGATGCATGGAGTATAACCTCGAGGAGGCGGGCGAAGTCAAGTAACCTTTGCTTTCTCAACTCTTAAGAGAATGGGTGAAACCGAGTACCCCAATTCTCTTATCTTTTCAGTAGAGGAGCTCTGCATATGTTCAAAGACCTTTCGAAGATAATGGAAGACAATAGTTGTTAAATCCTCACCAACGGTGATCAGTGTTACTAAGAGTAGATTATCCGCTTCATTTCCCAACGAAATGCCAATCGAAAGCGGAAGTGATGCGAACCTACTTGGATGTGACAACTAAGTGAAAGAAGAGTTAGTGAGCAAGTTTTGTGGAGGAAGGACCCAAAACTTCAGAAGTTTGCGAGACGATGCTCGTTAAAAGCTCCAACAAGCATCCACCCAGTTCAAACAGCATAAGGGATTTGAGAGACTAGCGCAGTAAGGATGGTCTTTTCCTTCATTTGGAGGATCCGCAGGAATCAACAAGTATCAACACAACTCAGCCAACCCCACACTAGACTCAGAGTCATTGGTGAGTTGAAGCAGCATGGTGGATCAAAGGTTCGACTACTCAAAAACAGCAGCGGAGAGCAGTTATGAGCCAAGAGACGCATTGCAGCTGGAGCAGAAGATTGAAGACTCAGCAAAGGCGAGGAGTTGTAGTGTCGACAAAGACTTCGACGAGGACGTCGAAGGAATAAGTGGGGGAGAATGTCATGGACAAACTTCTAAACAGGATGTTTGATGTAATGCTTATGTATACCCGTGTCTTTTGGTATGTTCATACTTTATACAGCATATAGAGGGACGGTCGAAGGCTTAATAGTCTCATTTTAGTTAGGTTGGTGGTCGCTTTAGGCTTGTAAATAAAGGTTGTGTCATGTGGACACGTGAGAGTGATTCTCGGTCTATAATGGACCATTTTACCCTTTGTTGTGCAACTGTTCAGAGCTTGTAAAGTCTGTTTGTAATTTACATTATCTATGAAGTGTTTTCGGAGATGTTTGCTTGTGAATCTCGAAAAGTGGAAAAAATGCGAGAAACGTCAGATTTATGAGAAATTGGATATATCCATGTGTACTTAGAGAAGTGATCTACAAAAATAACATAAAATCGAAACTTATCAAAAGATAAGATTGAAGCAGGACCCCAAACATCAATATATATAATTTCAAAAGGTTTAGAGGAGGAAATAGAAGATGAGCCAAAAGATTACCGATGACTCTTATTACTAAGACAAGCATCACAATGCATCATAGAATCAGTGGACTTAAAAAGAGGAAGAGAGTGATGAGATAATAATTTCTGCTGAATAAAGGATGATGGATGACCAAGCCGACGATGCCACACATCAACTGGAGCCGCAATAGAAGAATGAACAGTGGGTTGGGTTATTCGAGAGGCTGACAGCCATTCATAAATGTTGTCTTTGTTCAGGCCTTGGACCAATGATGCCCCTATGCTCAAGTCCTTAACAAGAAATGAATCAGGAAAGAATTCAATGGAGGTATTGTTATGTTTACAAAATTGAGAAACAGAAATGAGGTTGCGTTTAATATGAGGGGCGTATAAAACATCATCTAGGGTAAATGTATTAGAGTCAAAATTAAGCGTTGTGGAACCAGTATGAGTTATAGGAAGTCCTTTACCATCACCGATGATGATATCTTCATCGCCGTCATAGGGACTGTGAAGAGACAAATTCTAAAGATCAGCGGTGATGTGATGAGAGGCACCAGAGTCGACAATCCAGTTGGACTGGCTAGGTGTCGGAGAAGTTAGGAGATTTGCTTGAGGCCAGTGTGACGGAGTAGGGAGGCGGGGACGAGACCGACAAACTTTAGTGGAGTGGCCGACTTTGTCACACAATTGGCAAACGACCCGTCTTTGATTGCTCGGTAGGGCGGGATGACAAGACGGATGATGGCTAGAGTTACCACTTTGCGAGAAGTGATGACTAGGAGGATAGGAGGGGTGTTGCATGGAACTCACAGAATCAAGAGGCGCATTAGCCAAACCTTGGGTGATGTTCGGCGAGTACCGAGTGCTCTTCCGTTTAGACTTGTGACTGACTTGAGCTGTGATAGTTGATCCAGGCAGTTTGTCCGCACGCTTCAAGTACATCTCGTAGTAAGTCAGTTTATCATAGAGATCTTCAAAAGATGCTGGCGAGTCGCGTGCTCGAATTGCAGCAGCCAATTCCTTGTAGTTAGTGTCGAGACCATTGAGGGTATGAATGACAACCTCTTCGTCACAAAGGGAATGACCTATCAAGGCTAAGTCATCAATGATAACCTTGATATGTTGTAGATAATCAGAGATACTACTTCCCTCTTGTTTTGTTACCATAAGCTTGGATAGAAGACTGAGCTTGCGAGTACGCGAATGATTTGCCAGGGTCATTTACAGTGTAGACCATGCATCAGCAACTGTCACACATGAAGATATCAAGGGAGCAACAGATCCAGCAACTGAAGCTTGAATGGCTTGGAGGATGAGACGATCTTGATGTAGCCACAGTTTGTGAGCTGGATTGGGTACTGGACTGGGATCGCCGGGGATATTGAGCATGGCCGGAGGACATCTGAAAGAGCCATCAATGTAACCTAGCAAGTCGTATCCAAATAAAAGATTAGAAAATTGAGCTCGCCAGGACGCATAGTTGCCACCCTTTGATAACTTAAAGGGTATCAGCGTGGCAACATTGATGGAGATAAGCCCTGTAGAAGAACAAGAAGTGGGAGTCCCTACAGGAACTGAAACATCAGAAGAAGTGAACGAAGACATTTTTTTTTTCTTCGTTTTTTTTTTGTTTTTTTTTTGTTTTAGAAGAATTGGAGAATGAGGGAGGGGGCTGCTGCTATAGATTGCTGTAGCAGATTGGGCAATCTACAATAGTGCCCAAAGTTGTCGGCAGCTGCTGTGGATTGCTACTTGCTGTAGCAGATTGTAGAGGCTGTAGTTTGCCGAAAGATGGCCACGAAAACTGTAGCGATTCTCAAGACTGTGGTTCGCTGCTGTTGATTGCTGCTTGCTGCAGCGGATTGTAGAGGCTGTAGTTCGCCGAAAGATGGCTGCGAAAACTGCAGCGGTACTCAAGACTGCGGTTCGCCGGGAAATGGCCGCGAAAATCTGCAGTGTTACTCAAGGAAACTGCAGTGAGAGAAATCTACAGCAATTAGATGTAGACTATGGTTCGCTGCTGTGGATTGCTGCTTGCTGCAGTGAATTGGAGAGGCTGCAGTTCGCCGGAAGATAGCTGCGAAAACTGTAACGGTACTCAAGACTGCGGTTCGCCGGGCGAAAATCTGCAGTGTTACTCAAGGAAACTGCAGTGAGAGAAATCTGCAGCAATTAGATGTATAGAGAAAAGCGGCAGTGAAAGCTGCTGTGGTAGAGGAAGGAAGATGCAGCAGTTGCGGTTGCTGCTGGCTGGGAAGCGGCCGCGACAGCGAAGGAGGAAGACGCAGCAACCGTCGTTAAGCAAGGAAGACCGAGCGAGGAAGACACCATCGTTCGCCATTCGTAGCTATTGAGGAGGAGGACACCGCCGTTAAGGAGGCGCCGTTGTGTAGAGGGAAGCGGCAGCGAAGGCTGCTGCGGTAGAGGAAGATGCAGCAGTTGCGACTGCTGCTGGCCAGGAAGCGAGGAAGACACCGCTATTCGCCGTTCACCGCTATTGAGGAGGTAGTGAGAGAATGTTTTCCTCCTTGCGTGACGACGATGGAGAGTGTCTGCTGTAGGCAGCAAATAAGAGAGGGAGCAAGGCCGGCGAAGAAAAGCAAGATCGGCGATGAAGAAAGAGAAGAAGTGGATGAGCAGAGCCAAGACGATGCTCGTTACTTGCTCTAAATCCCTGTCTTGTGCTTCTTCAGTGACTCCGCTTGAGGCAGCATGTTACTATGACCGCTTGGCCGCTTGGCTAACACACGACGATACTGTTGTCGCCAAAAAGGAACTACTCTGATACCATGTTAGAAAATAAATAGATAAACAAGTTGTAGAAGTAGTTGATTATTATTAACATATCCTCCTTCCTTTTATACAGGTTAGAAGGGAGAATTTTCCTCAACAGATTAGAGGATTTCCCTCAATAGAGTAGAGAGATTTCCTCAAACAGTTAGGAAATCTCATCTACTTATCAAATACTTCATCACATCCTGATCAGTATCATTCTTCCAAAGCAATATCATCATAATGAAGTAAGACAAATGGAACTAGGTACCATGTATTAGATTATGAAGGGACATAACAATTGTTTTGGTTACCTAATCCAATAAAACACGATTGAACTATCAAAAAAGGATATGATGCTTCCATATGGTAGCATAATCACAAGACTGTTAGGATCGAGAGCACTAAGAGGGGGGGGGGGTGAATTAGTGCAGTGGAAATCTTTCAGCGATTAAAAACGAAAGCTGCGTTCGTTCGATAAAAACTATTTTGATGCAAAAGCCGATTCTAAGATTACTTATGATTAAGTGCAGTTTATGTTTAAACACAGTTAGCATCTAAACGTAGTTTGCGTCTAAATGCAGATTGCGTCTAAACTCAGATTGCGTCTAAGCGTAGTTTGCGTCTAAGCGCAGATTGCGTCTAAGCGCAGTTTGCGTCTAAACACAGTTTGCGTCTAAGCGCAGTTTAAGCAGAAGTATAAAGACAATGTGCTGCTATTGTACAGCTCAAAAAGTAATATGCAAAAAGCAGATTTACGTCTAAACACAGATTTACGTCTAAACGCAGATTTACGTCTAAACGCAGATTTACGTCTTAAACGTAGATTTACGTCTGAACTTTGAAACTCGTTTGTATACTCGCAGAAGGCAGTATGCAGTTGAAATCAAGACGTAAATGTAAACTGAAATCTGATGATTATGCGAGGAAAGCCGATTTACGTCTAAATGCAGTTTTACGTCTAAATGTTGAAACTCGTTCGTAAAATTACAGAAGACAGTTTGCAGTTATAAATAGAATCAAAATGTAAATGTAAGCTGCAAAGAAACTCGTTCGTAAAAGCGCAGAAGACAGTTCACAGTTATAAACATATTCAAGACGTAAATGTAAGCTGCAATGTAAAGATCGTACGAAAACACCTTTTGACGTCTGAATGCAGATTCGGAAAGATTAGAACTTAGAAACTTGTTCGTAAAAGCGTAGAGAGCAGTAGCTATGTAGGAGGTTTGCAGTAATGATAAAGTGCTCAAAATAAACGCAATCCAAAGATTTAGAGTGGTTCGGTCAGTCTTGACCTACTCCACTTTGGCTTCCTCCACCGGCGAGGTCACCGACGTCAACTAGGGGCCTTCCTTCAATAGGCGAAGGCCAACTGCCCTTTTACAGTTTCTCTCCTTTTGACGGGCTCAGGAGACAACCCTTACAGATCCTTTCTCTCATCTCTTTACAACTCAAGACTTGAACAATAGAAAAGAGGAGAACTTTTGGACTTTACACAAATTTGAGCTCTTAGAATCACTGAAAAGATCAAGAATTCGGTGTGGATCTATATGCCTTCAGTGCTGAATGGGTGGGGTATTTATAGGCCCCAACCCAATTCAAATTTGGAGCTCAAAACGATCAAATCCCGGAATTTCGGGATCAGGCGGTTACACCTCTTGACTGGAGAGGTTGCACCGCCTGGCAGAGCTCGAAGACCGAGCTCAGGCGGTGCCACCTCTCTGTCAGGGAGGTTGCACCACCCAGTCTTGCTCGAAGACTGAGCTCAGGCGGTGCCACCTCTCTGTCAGGGAGGTTGCACCGCCCAGTCTAGCTCGAAGACTGAGCTCAGGCGGTGCCACCTCTCTGTCAGGGAGGTTGCACCGCCCAGTCTAGCTCGAAGACTGAGCTCAGGCGGTGTCACCTCCTGGCTGGGGAGGTTGCACCGCCCAGTCTCGCTGGGAGGCTTAGCCCAGGCGGTGACACCTCCTGGCCTAGGCGGTTGCACCTCCTGGTGCAATCAGGGTCCGAATGGTTAGCTCCATTCGGCCCAATTTCAATCTTTTCAGGGGCCCAATTGCCCCAAGATTAAGCTAATGGGATCACCTCCCATTTTCCAACTTAATCAACGTGCTAACTACGATTAAATCTAAGACAATTTCTGCAGCTTTGCTCCGATGCGTCAATCGCTTCTTCCAGCGAGTTTCCGGTGAACTTCCGTCGATCATCCGATGAATCCTCGGTGATTCTTCTGCGAACTTCCGGCAAACTCCTGGACTTTGCGACGATCCACTTGGCGAGTTCTGACGAGCTTCTCTTGGCAAGCTTCTGGACTTCTCGGATCTGTTCTCGCAGAACCTCCGACGACCGTCCGAACTTCCGTCAAACTCTCGAACTCCCAACGTGATCATGAACTTGACTCCGGCGCAACTCCTGCTGCTTGTCTAACTTTCATCGTAGTTAATCCTGCACACTTATCTCAACACATAGATTAGACAACAAATGACAATTGACTTCATCATCAAAATCCGAGATTCAACAATCTCCCCCTTTTTGATGATGACAATCAATTGATAATGGAGTTATCCTTAACTCCCCCTGTCTATATGCCATAGTTGAGATAAGTTAACCTTGAATTCAAGACCTAAGAATTCAAGAGACGTATTGATAAGTTAGATCAGTTAAACTTATCAATACTCCCATCATGATACTCATCATGATGTATCTCTTCAAAGATGATGTCAAGGCTTGACATACATCATCAAGTTTGTAAGATTGTGTTTGTAACTATTCATCATGTAGTTTGAACATTATCATATAAAGCTGTGAAGCGCTATTACATGATGCACATATTTGAAATATTCTAGCAAGTTTTGCATTTTCTTCACATGATAAGATATCAACTCAGGGCATAATGCAAACTTTAGCACATGTTCATATATCTCTTGGTGATGCAAGGATGGCATAATCATAGCAGTGTTTATAGCATCACTCATAGTATTTCTAATCATGGCAGTGTTTATCAATTCATATATCTCCCCCTTTGTCATCAACAAAAAACATAGTAATTATGATACCAGGAAAATAATAATAGCAAGCTTATAGAGGAATTTTACATAGATTGCTTTAATACTTCTTCCCCTTTTCGTTATAAGCCATTGTCTATGTAAAGATTTAGCAGGATGGAATACATACACATGAATCACTTCATTAAATCTATTTCAGAAACTTATTTTTTATGAAAGTGTACGAGAAAATTTGTTTTATAGCATTCGAATAAATAAGATGCATTCGGACAAGATTTTGTTGCAGATTTTCACATGGCAATCAAGTGATTTGATCATTTAATATAGTCCGAAAAATAATTTTAACAAATTTATCTATTCGGACAACTCATCATTCCTAATTCTCTTCGAATGAAATCAAATTGTTCTTCACTTAGAGGTTTTATAAAAATGTCAGCTGGTTGATGTTTAGTATCAATGAACTCTATGGTTACGTCATGATTAGTGACATGATCTCGTATAAAGTGATGTCTAATATCAATATGTTTTGTTCTTGAGTGTTGTATAGGATTCTTAGTTAAGCATATTGCACTCGTGTTATCACATTTAATGGGAATATCTTTAAGATTAACCTTTTAATCTTCTAAAGTGTTTTTCATTCATACAACTTGTGCACAGCATGCACTTGCTGCAATATATTCAACTTCGGTTGTTGATAGAGCAATCAAGCTTTGTTTCTTTGATGACCAGGAAACAAGGGCATGTCCTAAAAATTGACATGATCCTGATGTGCTTTTTCTATCTAGTCTACAGCCAGCGAAGTCTGCATCAGCATAAGCTGTTAACTCAAAATTTTCTGATTTTGGGTACCATAATCCTAGATTTGTGGTTCCATTAAGATATCTAAGTATTTTTTTTTTAACTGCTTTAAGATGAGATATTTTAGGGTTTGATTGAAATCTAGCACAATGTTTTCAAAACTTTTAGTTTCAAAGCACAACATTCTTAATTTGGACACATCACATACCAAACAGTAATGATACCATAAAAATCTGAGATAACTTTTACCACAAGGCGCAAGATATATGTTTACCACGATAGATGTTTACAGCTAGCACATCAGAAGTAACATAAGAAGTTTACAACAACAACAGGTGTTCAACAAGTTCATTGATGAGGTGAAAAATTAAAATGCCTAAACAAGGAGTCAAATTGACTATGAATTTGCTGCAGCTCAGATAGGATTTGATCTTGTCGTTGTTCAATCCGTTCTTGTCTCTGTTCGAATCGATCCATTCGAATCCCAATTTCTTCGATGGATGTATGAGTTTGCTCAACTGGATTTGTTTCCTCAAAGGGAAGGGTCGGAGGAGATTGGGTACCCCTAAATACTGGTGTTTCCGGTTATGGTTCGGGTTGAGGGTGATCAGTCCTTCTAGGGATTCTAACCCAGTTACCGTTTCTATAGTAACATCTTAGTCGGTGAAGTAGATTCTTGTTTATTATGCTGAATCGATCTACTTTCATTACTTCTTCTTCTGGTGGCATTAGAATGTCGTAAGCTTTCATTATTCTTGTGATTATACCACCATATGGGAGCATCATATATTTCTTAGATAATTCTAACATGTTTTGTTGGATAAGATAACCAAGACAGATGTCATGTCCCTTCATGATTAAGTACATAGTTCCTAATTCTAATTGACTTATTTCATCATGATGGTATTGTTTAGGAAGAATTATACTAGTCATGATATGATGAAGTATCTTAGTGTTCAAAGGCAATAGATGTTCACAACTTTTAGGAACCAATGTTATGTTAGGATTGGCAAAGATTGTTCCTAAGGCTTCAACATAGGATGTTCCAATACTTTCATCATCCCATGATCCTCTAAAGTAAAGTCCTATGCTTTTTATGGGAATGCCTATCATATCACAAATGAACCTATCAGTGATTGAGATGTGTTGTCCTAAAAGATAGGTGGACATCCTTTCTTCATCATCTATTTGTATGTTATTGTAAAATAATCTAACTAGCCTAGGATAGATGGGTTCGTTAATCTGCAAGATTGGAAGTAGATCTAGGTTTGCAAACCATTGGATAGTCTCTAAGTCTCTTAGTTCATTTAGATCTACGTATTTTCCCTTATTGATACATCTAAGTTCGAAAGAGGGAAATTTTTCAGCATGGTTTTTTGAATCGAAAAGAGTGAAATCAAACTCTTCTACTAATCTCCTCTTTCCCTTGTCCCTTGAGGATCTTCTAGATCCCATAACTACTGCTGTTTAGAGGGATGATGATGAGCAAGAGTAAATGAAGAACAAAACAGAATTTAAGGGCTTCTTAGAGAGTACCTTTGTGAAATCTTCAAGAGAAGGAAGGATTCTTGATGTTTTGCTCCGAAATGGGAGGTATTTGGAAGGCTTAGAGGAGTGAAATGAGAATGGAGGAGACTTGGAAGAGTAGAGGTGGAAATGGGAGTGAGTTGGGGTCGGTTCCACCGCCGGCCCTAGCGTGGGTTTAAAAAGGCAGAGTTGCGGGCGGTTGCACCTCTGGCTGGAGCGGTGCAACCTCTGGCAACCCGTGGTAGCTGGAGGTGCCACCGCCAGCTGGAGACGTGCCACCGCCTGCAACCAGTGAGCACCTAATGTGATTTGATCAGGGAGCCTTTGCCTTGAGGAGAGTTTTTTTTATTTCAGAGCAATTAATGTTTATTAAGATAGATCTTTTAACGTGTATATGTCATACGTATGTTGATAGTTTGTTTGGTATCCCTTTTAAGATCATGACATATTTAGTTTCTTCATGATACAAGAATTAATTCGTAGATGATAGTGTTGACGGGGTCGAAGATTAAGGGGATATGTGAATTTGGATATCATATGTTTCTAATAAGGTTGTATCCAAATCGTATTTGTGATTTCATAACTTCCACTTGTTACTTAAGCGTTGTGAGTTCCTTTTTGACTCTTGGTTTATGACTATCGAGAGTCAAGGAGCAGAATATTATTTCTTGCTCTGGCATAAAATTTTAATGTTTTTATAGGAAGGGATGATTTTTAGGAACCCATTTGCTTTTGGGTGCCTCAAAGATAGATCTGCATTGTTTATCATGTTGCATGGAGTTTATCATGGTTCCTTTAGGAACCCAAATCAATTTGTTTGGACTTATTTTCTTGAATGGACAACAATGTGTCTTGTGTCCAAATTTACAACAGAAGTTACATTTGTCTTGATGTCGAATATGTAGGATGGAGCCTTTTATGAAGGTGGTTGGATTTTGGTGAGGACTTCTCACGAATCCAATTCCACTTCTTTTGGGAACGTGACCCTTGTTTGTAAGGATCATGTTCAATGACTTGCTACCAACCTCGAATTTCTTCAAGGTGTCCTTAAGTAGCAAGTTTTCTTTTTGGAGAGTTTCTAGATCATGACATTTTATGCATAGGCTTAAACTATCATGATGTTTAGCATTTAACTTATCGAAATTACAAATAAGACTATCATGCTCCTTTTTTAGCAATTTGTATTTACTACTGATAGTCTTACACTCATCAAACAATTCATGGAAAGCATTTAATAATTCATCGAATGATAAATCTGTATCTATTGAATTTGTTACCTCATCTTCGATGGCCATTAAGGCATAATGAGCAACTTGCTCGGTGTTGGACTCCTCTTCTTCGGATGCGCTTGAGTCATCCCATGTTGCTTGAAGCGCCTTTTTCTTTGACGTTCTCCTTTTGACTTGGGGACAATCACTCTTGTAGTGTCCCGGCTTTTTGCATTCATAGCAGATTACTTGGTCCTTCTTGGGTTCAAGTTTATTTTTTGCATCATTCTTAAACTTGTTTCTTTTAAAGAACTTTTTAAACTTTCTTGTTAGAAGTGCCAAGTCATCATCATAGTCCTCATCACTTGAGTTTTCTCTCAAGTGGCATTCAGAAGTTTTGAGTGCCATATCCTTCCTGTTCTTTGGAAGGATGTCTTCTTGCTCTTCATGAGCTTTACAAGTCATTTCGTAGGTGATTAATGACCCGATTAGTTCTTCAAGAGGGAAATTTCACAAATCTTTTGCCTCTTGAATAGCAGTGACTTTAGGATCCCAACTCTTAGGAAGGGATCTTAGTATCTTATTAACAAGCTCAAAATCCGAAAAGCTCTTTCCGAGTCCTTTTAGACCGTTGACGACATCCGTGAAACGGGTAAACATGTCGCCAATGGTTTCACTCGGTTTCATCCGAAAAAGTTCGAAAGAATGTAACAGCAAATTGATTTTTGACTCTTTTACTCTACTTGTGCCCTCATGGGTCACTTCGAGTGTGTGCCAAATATCAAATACAGTTTCACAAGTTGAAACACGGTTAAACTCGTTTTTATCAAGTGCACAAAATAAGGCATTCATAGCCTTTGCATTAAGAGCGAAAGCCTTCTTCTCCAAATCATTCCAATCGATCATTGGAAGAGAAGACTTCGAAAATCCGTTTTCGACAAGATTCCACAGTTCAAAATCCATAGAAATAAGAAAGATCCTCATTCGGGTCTTCCAGTAGGTGTAGTCCGTCCCACTGAACATGGGTGGACGCGTAATAGAATGCCCCTCTTGGTTTCCGGCGTATGCCATTTCTCTTTGGGTTTTAATCCGTTAGAGAGTTAACCTTACTCTGATACCAACTGTTAGGATCGAGAGCACTAAGAGGGGGGGGGGGGGGGGGGTGAATTAGTGCAGCAGAAATCTTTCAGCGATTAAAAACGAAAGCTGCGTTCGTTCGATAAAAACTATTTTGATGCAAAAGCCGATTCTAAGATTACTTATGATTAAGTGCAGTTTACGTTTAAACACAGTTAGCATCTAAACGCAGTTTGCGTCTAAATGCAGATTGCGTCTAAACTCAGATTGCGTCTAAGCGCAGTTTGCATCTAAGCGCAGATTGCGTCTAAGCGCAGTTTGCGTCTAAACACAGTTTGCGTCTAAGCGCAATTTAAGCAGAAGTATAAAGACAATGTGCTGCTATTGTACAGCTCAAAAAGTAATATGCAAAAAGCAGATTTACGTCTAAACGCAGATTTACGTCTAAACGCAGATTTACGTCTTAAACGCAGATTTACGTCTGAACTTTGAAACTCGTTTGTATACTCACAGAAGGCAGTATGCAGTTGAAATCAAGACGTAAATGTAAACTGAAATATGATGATTGTGCGAGGAAAGCCGATTTACGTCTAAATGTTGAAACTCGTTCGTAAAATTGCAGAAGACAGTTTGCAGTTATAAATAGAATCAAAATGTAAATGTAAGCTACAAAGAAACTCATTCGTAAAAGCGCAGAAGACAGTTCGCAGTTATAAACAGATTCAAGACGTAAATGTAAGCTGCAATGTAAAGATCGTACGAAAACACCTTTTGACGTCTGAATGCAGATTCGGAAAGATTAGAACTTAGAAACTTGTTCGTAAAAGCGCAGAGAGCAGTAGCTATGTAGGAGGTTTGCAGTAATGATAAAGTGCTCAAAATAAACGCAATCCAGAGATTTAGAGTGGTTCGGTCAGTCTTGACCTACTCCACTTTTGGCTTCCTCCACCGGCGAGGTCACCGACGTCAACTAGGGGCCTTCCTTCAATAGGTGAAGGCCAACTGCCCTTTTACAGTTTCTCTCCTTTTGACGGGCTCAGGAGACAACCCTTACAGATCCTTTCTTTCCTCTCTTTACAACTCAAGACTTGAACAACAGAAAAGAGGAGAACTTTTGGACTTTACACAAATTTGAGCTCTTAGAATCACTGAAAAGATCAAGAATTCGGTGTGGATCTATATGCCTTCAGTGCTGAATGGGTGGGGTATTTATAGGCCCCAACCCAATTCAAATTTGGAGCTCAAAACGATCAAATCTCGGAATTTCAGGATCAGGCGGTTGCACCTCTTGACTGGAGAGGTTGCACCGCCTGGAAGAGCTCGAAGACCGAGCTCAGGCGGTGCCACCTCTCTATCAGGGAGGTTGCACCGCCCAGTCTTGCTCGAAGACTGAGCTCAGGCGGTGCCACCTCTCTGTTAGGGAGGTTGCACCGCCTAGTCTTGCTCGAAGACTGAGCTCAGGCGGTGCCACCTCTCTGTCAGGGAGGTTGCACCGCCCAGTCTAGCTCGAAGACTGAGCTTAGGCGGTGCCACCTCCTGGCTGGGGAGGTTGCACCGCCCAGTCTCGCTGGGAGGCTTAGCCCAGGCGGTGCCACCTCCTGGCCTAGGCGGTTGCACCTCCTGGTGCAATCAGGGTCCGAATGGTTAGCTCCATTCGGCCCAATTTCAATCTTTTCAGGGGCCCAATTGCCCCAAGATTAAGCTAATGGGATCACCTCCCATTTTCCAACTTAATCAACGTGCTAACTACGATTAAATCTAAGACAATTTCTGCAGCTTTGCTCCGATGCGTCAATCGCTTCTTTCGGCGAGTTTCCGACGAACTTCCGTCGATCATCCGATGAACCCTCGGTGATTCTTCTGCGGACTTCCGGCAAACTCCTGGACTTTGCGACGATCCACTTGGCGAGTTCCGACGAGCTTCGCTTGGCAAGCTTCTGGACTTCTCGGATCTGTTCTCGCAGAACCTTCGACGACCGTCCGAACTTCCGTCGAACTCTTGAACTCCCAACGTGATTATGAACTTGACTCCGGCGCAACTCCTGCTGCTTGTCTAACTTTCATCGTAGTTAATCCTACACACTTATCTCAACACATAGATTAGACAACAAATGACAATTGACTTCATCATCAAAATCCGAGATTCAACAAAGACTACTTCATGCCTATGATATTGTCATTCCACCCGACAAAGAAGTTATAAAACTAGACAGATTTAGTATCATAAATAGAAATCTACTTCGACGGATAAGATGTACATTCAGAAATGGTATATGGACTAGACTGCCTAGAAGGATTGCTCCCCTCCAACCAGAACCACAATCTGAAACAATAATTTTTAGGGGTAATCTATCTCCTCCAACTGGTCCCTTTGAGGAATCACCTCTAGTAGAGCAAGCACCTCCCTCATCTATTGATGATATAGGGACTCAGATTGATCGATTTGAACAACGTCAAGATCGACTTGAATAATGCCAAGATCAAATTTTAACTAAGCTGCAATAGATTCATCAACAACTTAATATCCTGTTTAGACATTTTGACTGGCCACCACCCGAATAATTAATTATGACTTTTTATAGATGACAAAGGGGGAGAAATGGATGAAATCCCCTTCTTTTATTCTGCTTACTTTGATATTGTAATCCTATGTTGTTTACCTTGATGTTGTAAACTTAAAATGCTACTTACTTTGATGATTACAATTCTGTCCTTTGATTTCCATGTTATCTCTTCAAATGATGAGTATGATATCATACTTACCTTGATGCTAAAAATTTCTATCAATATCATGCTTATCTTGATGCTGAAAATTTCTGCCAATATCATGCTTACTTTGATGCTGAAAATTTCTGTGATTTTGACTCGAAAATGGATGTCATGTCTTAACATCATTTCTATCGACGAATACGTGGTATCATCTTTAGATTTGGTAAATCATGATATGCATGATGATAATAAGTCTAAATTATCAATTTAATGCTTGAATTCAAGAGTATCATTTCTCAATTATGGCATATAGATAGGGGGAGTTAAGATTAACTCCATCACCAATTGGTTGTCATCATCAAAAAGAGGGAGATTGTTGAATCTCGGATTTTGATGATGAAATTAATTGATAAATTATTTGATCTAATCCATGTGTTTAGATAAGTGTGCAGGATTTACTACGATAGCAGTAAGGTGTAAAGCAGATAATGGGTCGGAGTCGAAGACTCAGACAATATACCGGGAGCTCGCCGAGAGTTCATCGTAAGATCACCAGAAGCACATTGGAAGACTCACCGAAAGCTCATCGGAATATTGTTGGAAACATGCCAGAAGACTAGTCGAGAGTTGGTCAGGAGTTTGCTAGAAGCTCGCCGGAAGACTCGTCGAAAAGTTCATCGGAAGATCGCCGAGTGAAAAATCGACATATCGGACCATGCTTGCCTTAATCGTAGTTAGAACGATAATTAGAGTTGATTTGGGAGGTAATCCCATCGACTTTGTTAGGGGCCAATTGGGCTCAGAGTTGGGCTGGTTTGGGCCGGAGTCAAGGCCCAACCAGGATGCTGAATTCTTGGCCGGCGGTGGCACCGCCTAGAAAGCAGCACCACAGGTGGTCTGGGTGGTGGTACCACCAGCAGTTATTGCTGCCAGTGGTGGTACAACCTTTGTCAGGGACTGCTAGAGCTCGATCTCTGAGCTCTGTCAGGCGGTGGTACCGCCTAGACTGAGTGGTAGTACTGCTCAATGTCAAGTGTCAAGCGATGGTACCGCCCAGTAATGACGATGGTACCGTCAGTACCCCGGAAATCTGGGATGAGATACTTTTTGGCTCCATTTTTGAAAGCTATTGGGGCTTATAAATACCTCACCCTTTTCAGCATGAAAAGGTACCAAAGTGTGATTATAATCTTGAGTTATTGGGGTGTAAAAGTGTTGTAAATAAGTGCTAGAGTCCTCCTCCTCCCTTTCTAAATTTTGAGATCATTCAAGAGAGGTGTGAGACTTGTAAGGGTTCTCTCCTAAACCCAGGAAAAGGAGAAAGTGCTATAAAGAGGTGTTTGGTCTTCACCTATTAAAGGAAAGCCTTTAGTGGATGCCGGAGACCTCGTCGGAGGAGGAATTCGAAAGTGGATGTAGGTCACCTTGATCGAACCACTTTAAATTCTGGTTTGCTTTTCATTTATGCAATTTACTTTACTACAAACCTCCTTAATCTTCTCTTGCACTTTTACGAAAGCTTTCAAGTTCAACTTCTCTCTGAAACAGATTGAATTGAAACCATTTTCATCGGAATCAGTTTTAAACAAAATGAACATTTTTCTGAAATCGTGAAAGTTTTTCACTGCACTAATTCAACCCCCCCCCCCTCCTCCTTCTTAGTGCCGCTCTTAATCCTAACAATTTGGATAAAAAAAATACAATAGCAAGATTAAACAAACTATGCTATGCGGTTGGAATTCTACAATGCATCTTTCATTGTAGAGATGAAAACTTTACAACGAAAAGTTTATGTAGCAATATAGAAATAACCTTTTTAGATTTTTGAATAAGAATAACTAAATTACAGTAGTAGTAAGGTAGGAAAATAGTACCTATTGCAATTCACGGAGAGATTAAAGGATGATCTGCGGTGGTGAAGATGATGGCGGAATTCGGTGATAATCTTTTAAGCAATTGTGGGAATTATTTTGGGCAGCTGTGGAGGGCTAATGGATGGCTGTGGAAGGATAACTAAATTACAACAGTAGTAAGGTAGGAAACTAGAACCTATTGTAATTCACGGGGGGATCAAAAGATGATCCATAGTGGTGGAGATGACGGTGGAATTCAACAATAATCTTTAAGCAATTGTAGGAATTGCTTTGGGCGACTATGGAGGGCTGATGGATGGCAGTAGAAGGACAATGAGATGCCAAAATGTTGCTATGATACCAAGTGTCAGAACCCTTATGGATTCTAAGCTTCGGGTTGATCTCTTTAAGGGATCGGCCTCCTTGGAACTCTATAAGGGTTCTTTCTTCCAAGTTGCTGCTTAAAGGCCGCTAAAATGATTAATCTATTTCTTGTTAAAGGAGGATGAATACAGACTATTTATAGGGCTTCTAAACCCCAACTCCTAATGGGACTCCTACTCAAGACTCCTACTTCTAACCAACTCCTTAATAGGATACGACTCCTAACTAATCCTAACCTTAGCCGACCTCGTCACCTCTTTAATAGGGGTTGGCTAGGTAGATTTTACATGAATGCCCCTTTCAATGAAACTCAATTAGGACTCTCCTAGCTAGAGTCTTAACATAGTGGTGCCTTTAGCAACAGGACCAGTGGGCTTGTGGGACTTGGAGCCGAGCAGCTCTCCCTCATCTCCCAATTCGGTTTCTCTATCCAACCTAGTCAATAAGATGCCCTTCAACAACTCCCGTGCAATCGAAAGCTAAGCTGATCTATACATCACAACTTCCTCATCTCACCTACTACTATTACTATTGCTGCAGCAATAGCAATGCAGCTTCCTCGTTGATTTGCAGCAATAGTCGTCGCTGAAGCAACAACATCACCACATCCTCAGACTATTTTGGATGCTTATGACAACTGATCTACTCTCAATCTGATCCCATGCTTGTGCTTGCACCGAAAATGAAGATCATCTTTTGTACTCGGTGAACAACAAACACTCCCAATGCCGAAGGCTCCTCTTCACTTCCCCTCAGAGCAGCATTCCTCTTTGGGCTTCATCTGCACTACATAGCACCCTTTGGAAGAGATCGAGCAGTCAGCAATAAACTTTCTTCAAGACCTACTTCTTCGATAAAAATCTCAGCTCTAAAAATCTGCGACCTCCTAAAGGGGCAAAGATGTGGATACCTCGTCTGCCAATTATAGCACTTGTTGTAGCCATCTTATCATATACAGTGACTGCTAGTCATAGGTGCCCAGCAAGTCAATCACATGAGTGATGGCATGTGTGACTTGATATAGAATCTTTTTGCTTGTTATATTTTGGCATATATCACTTTATAAATATTACAAATATGCATATATATATATATATATTGTGATGTCTTTGGATTTGTGCAATGGGAATTGGATCGTGATGAGATCACGATAATGAGATCGATTCACCTTTAAACACAGATCCTAAATAATCCCGGTCATAGGTTACTCGAGATGGACATCGTGATAACCGGACAGACTCGTGTGCTATATACCTATCCATATGATGGATGCAGTTGGTCTCATAGCTGCTTATGTAGGGACACTAGAGATACAGTACAGGTGCTCATTGGCGAATGAGTTCACTGATTGATTCGCTTACGGAATGCTGGATGGTTGATGATGCCTTATTGTCAGACAGCAATTCCGTAGTCCTAGTGGTGTATCTGGTCCTTGGACTTGAGACACCAAGGATGTCCTGTATGAGTGCCCCACTCTTTGATACCAGACTTATAGGTTTGGCTATCCCAAATCTAGTACAACTGGTCATTGGGAGTGGTAGTCAACCTTACGAGGGCTTTTGAGTGTCGATAGAGGATCATCCACTCTCGGCATCATGAGAGGAATATCCCATGTGTTCTTGCTCAGACAAATCCCTGGCCAGGGTCATTCGGGTTGAGAGAAAAAGAGTTCTCCGGGAGAATCCGATTAGAGCGAGACTCGAGTAGAAACCGTATGGGTCTGATAGCACCATGCTCGATATACGGTCTCTGGGATATTAGATGGATGATGGACTATAGGTATACGGTAACTGAGGACAGACATGTCCAATGGATTGGATTCCCCTTATCATTTGGGGACTACGGCGTAGTGGCCTAGTATGTCCGTAGTCGATGAGTCAAGTGAATTATTATAGAGATAATAATTCACTAAGTTAGAAAGAGTTCTGACAGGTATGACTCACGGCCAGCTCGATATTGGGCCTAGAGGGTTACACATATGGTAGGCATTGTGATGAGTAGAGGTTCGGATATGAGATATCTGACGGAGTCCTTGTCTTATTGGATATCCAATAAGCCCCTGAATTATTGGATCCCATGGACGAGATCCAATAAAAGCCCATGAGAGATTATTGGATGGAGATCCACTAATTTAAAAGGCTTAAGTTATTGGATGCAGATCCAATACCCACTATGGGAGGATCCATTAGAGTTTGAAAGGGGATCTCTATAAATAGGAGGGATTCAGAGCCTCATAAACTAGAGCCTTTGCTTGCCTTTTCTATTCTCCTCCCCCTCTCCACCTTAGAGCAGGCTTGGAGTTTTGAGGAGCGTCGTCACAGCCCTGTTGTGTGGATCACCGCTAGAGAGGAGGACGCTTGACCTCATTCACCCTCTCCTAAAGATTTGTAAGAAAATAGAGATATATGATCTCCCTAGTTAACACAATCTACTTTATACACAGTTTTAAGTTTTGCGGATTTTGCGCACCAATCTTTGCACGACAACGAACATCTCTTTAGGAATAGGAGATTTTGTTTTTCTTATTTTTCCGCTGCGCATGTGATGTCGCCCCCAAGATTTCCCAATAGTGGTATTAGAGCCAGGTTGTTCGTGCGATAAATTGGTTTTGAACTGTGTGTATTATGTTTTGAAGAAACTTTTTACGTCAAAATCGTTGACGCAAATGCGAGAAAGGGCAGCAACAGTTGCTGCCCTCGATCTGCATGCATGCAGCGCAGTCGCAAGTAGGCAGCACAAGGACTGCGTCTGCCGCAGTCGGCCGATGACCTGTTTGCAACAGGCTTGCGGCCGACGGGGCTGGCAGCCCATGGGCAGAGGCGCAGGGGCGGCCGCCCCGGGGGACAGCGCCGCTTGCGGGAGTTGCCCCGCGGGCAGAACCACCCGTAGGGGCAGCACCGCCTGCGGGCACTGCCCCACCGGCAGAACCGCCTGCGGGCACTGCCCCACCGGCAGAACCGCCTGCGGGGGCGCCCACCCGTAGCGGCAGCGCCGCCAGCGGGCGTGCTGCCTACATACGAGGGCAGCACCCTCGTCCGGCCGCACAGGCCGCCGCCAGTAGGGTGGCGACGGCCTGTGTGGCAGCAAGTAGGGTGGCGACGGCGACGGCAGCATGGGAGTAGGGCATTAGGGCATTCTTGGGCAAAAAGATAGTTTTACCCCTGTAAATTTTAGAAATTCAAATTATATCCTTTTATCCAAATTACAAAAATACCCCTATAATATGTCCCTGATTTCATAAAATACTAATTAATTAAAAGATTTAGTTGATTATTATTTTTATCATTATCTAGTAGTCCTACATGATGATTAATTATACATGTGATGTATTGTTAGAACCCTTGCAGATTCTAAACTTGGGGTTGATCTCTTTAGGGGATCGGCCTCCTTGGAACTCTATAGGGGTTCCTCCCTCCAAGTTGTTGCTCAAAGGCTGTAGAAAAGATTCATCTATTGCTTATGAAAAGAGGTGGAATACATGACTATTTATAGGGCTTCTAAACCCTAACTCATAATAGGACTCTTACTTAAGACTCCTACTTCTAAAAAACTCCTAATCAAGACTCCTACTTCTAACCAACTCCTAATATGACTCCTACTCAAGACTCCTATTCCTTTACAACTCCTTATTCTTCTTTAAGAAATAACCTCCTAACCCTAGCCGACCACTTCACCTCTTTAATAGGGTTCGGCTTAGGTAGGTTTTACATGAATGTCCCTCTCAATTAGGACTCTCCTAGCTAGAGTCCTAACAAACCCGCCCTCTTCAAATCAGCCTTGTCCTCGAGGCTGACGATTCATGAATTTTGGGAATTTGATCTTCAAGTCATCATAGTTCTCCCAAGTGGCATCTTCTGTTAGTAGGTTTGCCTACTGTATTAGCAATTCAGTAGTGGATCGTCATCGTCGAGTCATGATCCGTCGATCAATAATGGCACTTGGCTGAGTCTGAAGTTCTCCTTGGGTAGTCATATTTGGTGGGTGGCTTTGGGCTGTCTCCAAGCACCTATTTACAACTTCCGTCTGACCGTCGGTTTGTGGGTGATATGCCATACTCCTTTTCAATTTAGTACCCTACATATGGAATAACTTTGTCCAAAATCTGTTCGTGAAGATGCAAGTAGAATTTATCATAAGCACAATGCGTCCCTTATAGTGTAATTCTTTTGAGTCCCAATTGTAATGAGTCATGGGGCTTGGTGCTTCCTCCAATTTTTTTATAATCTTACTACTCTCTGAATCTTCCTGTCATTCCATCTTAATATCCTTAAGAAAGTCGCTAGTCGAAAGTGAAACGACCGAAACTTCAACTTGCTTGGGTAGCTATGAAAGCGCATATACAAGAACATTCTCTTTCCCCTTTTTGTAAGTTATTTCATAATTAAATCCAAGAAGTTTTGTTACCCATTTTTGCTGCTCGGGGGATGATATCTTTCGCTCCAAAAAGTACTTGAGGCTTTTATTGTCGGTTTTAATTTGAAATCGTCGGCCAATCAAGTAGGGTCTCCACCTCGTTGCTGCACGCACAATGGCGAGCATCTCCTTATCATATGTTAACATGTTTTGATCGGGGGGAGACAATGCCTTGCTAATGTATGTGAGTGGTCGACCATCTTGCATGAGAACGTCTCCCATTCTGTCTCCAGATGCATCGGCCTTAATAATGAAGGGTCGGTTGAAATCTGGTAGCGCTAGCACCGGCGTCTTCGTTATGGCTGCCTTAAGTTTGTCAAAGGCAATAGAGGCTCTGTCCGATCATTGGAAGACATCTTTTTCCAATAAGGAAGTAAGCGGTGCACTGATCTTTCCATAGTTTTTCACGAACTTACGGTAGTAGCCTGTTAAACCCAAAAAGACATGTAGCAATTTTATGTTCCTCGGGGTAGGCCAGTTTTGCATTGCTTCAATTTTGAAGAGGTCCACCGTCACACCTTCCTCTGATATTATATGCCCAAGATATTTCACCTTTTGTTGAAGAAAGTAAAAATTCGTAGTGGTCGTTGTGTGTTCGAAAGGCGGTTTTCGGTATGACTTCTTCATACACTCGTATTTGATAATACCCGGATCGAAGGTCTAGCTTTGTGAAGATTTATTCTCCCTTTTATCTAGCAATCCATCTGCTATTGGAATAACGTATTTGTTCTTGATGGTTATGCCATTGAGAGCTCGGTAATCAACGCATATTCGCCATGTTCCGTCCTTCTTGTGTACAAGTAGCACCGGTGAAAAGTAAAGGTTGCAACTTGGCCGAATAACTCCTATTTCAAGCATCTCTTTTAAAATCCTTTCTATTTCATCATTCTGGAGATGTGGATACCGATATGGCTGAGTATTTGCTGGAGATTTGACTGGAAAAATCATTATACAATGATCATGCCGACGAGTAAGAGGTAGGTTGTGCGACTCATCAAATATATCTGAAAATTCAGCAAGCAAAGGAAATAGGTTTGGATCTTCAAATTCTATTGGCTCTCCTTTAATTTGCTGCTCAAGTTGTACCAAAAAGCCCCTGCATGCTTTATGCAAAACCTTCTCCATTTGTTGTGTGCAAATCATCGTTACGTCGCCCTCACGTTTCCCATGTAGTATCACTTGTTTCTCCTTACTGTAAAATTTTATAATTAGTTGCATAAAATTCCAAGAAATATCACCTAATATCATCAACCATTTAATTCTAAGTATGGCCTCATGATCATCAAGAGGGAGGAAGAAGAAATCTGCAATTATCTCTTGGTCCTACAGCAATAGTTTCACCTGCGGGCACCTATGATCACACTTCAAAATCCGTCCGTTGGCAACCTTACTATTTAGGAAGTTATTAGTGCTGCCTGTGTTGATGAGAACAGTGATCGGTTGTTGTTTGAGAAGGCCTCCAACTTTCATCATTTGCGGGTTTGAGTAGCTGGCTAGTGTATGTACCGTAACTTTGGTGTAGGGACTTGGTCGACAGTAGGGGGGCTGAGGGCTTCAATATTACTGGTTGAGGAGCGACCATAGTCCTCCAAGCTTCATGATTCAATTGCACCTCTTGATGTCGTGCGAAAGAGATGACTGCCATAAGCGTATACGGTTGTCGCGCTTTAACTTCTCCTCGGATCTCCGGCTTCAAGCCCTCAATGAGGGTCCTCAATAGTTATTTTTGAGACCAATCATGAGTTTGATTAGATACCCTTTGAAACCAGGTTTGGTACTGTCACAACCCGAGTCTGATGAGTCAACTGGCCAATAACTCCATTTTGGTCCAAAACGACGGACCAAAATGCTTAAGCGAGAGTTAACGTAGTACACTCATCAGGCCCTTATAAGCTAATCATACACATTGCCCACTTCCGATGTGGGACTAATGGGATGTTACATTATCCCCAACTCAATTAACTTGACGTCCTCGTCAAGGTCCAACATATCCCAGATCGAACCCTAGCTTAGTGCATGTGAGGATTAACTCAGTGGTGGCTCCACGCCGTGATGAGTTCTCTGACTCCATCCATGGGTAGCCCTTTCCTACTCGAGCCCTCTCACCCTGCCCTAATGCTAGGACCCGGGTTTGATAAGTTAACTGGCCAATAACTCCATTTTGATCCTCAACGACGGACCAAAATGCTTAAGCGGGAGGTTTGATTAGATACCCTTTGAAACCAGGTTTGGTACTGTCACAACCCGAGTCTGATGAGTCAACTGGCCAATAACTCCATTTTGGTCCAAAACGACGGACCAAAATGCTTAAGCGGGAGTTAACATAGTACACTCATCAGGCCCTTATAAGCTAATCATACACATTGCCCACTTCCGATGTGGGACTAATGGGATGTTACATTATCCCCAACTCAATTAACTTGACGTCCTCGAACCCTAGCTTAGTGCATGTGAGGATTAACTCAATGGTGGCTCCACGTCGTGATGAGTTCTCTGACTCCATCCATGGGTAGCCTTTTCCTACTCGAGCCGTCTCACCCTGCCCTAATGCTAGGTCGGCTCTGATACCAAATGTCACGATCCGGGTCTGATAAGTTAACTGGCCAATAACTCCATTTTGGTCACATAGTACACTCATCAGGCCCTTATAAGCTAATCATACACATTGCCCACTTCCGATGTGGGACTAATGGGATGTTACATTATCCCCAATGCCCTAATGCTAGGTCGGCTCTGATACCAAATGTCACGATCCGGGTCTGATAAGTTAACTGGCCAATAACTCCATTTTGGTCACATAGTACACTCATCAGGCCCTTATAAGCTAATCATACACATTGCCCACTTCCGATGTGGGACTAATGGGATGTTACATTATCCCCAACTCAATTAACTTGACGTCCTCGTCAAGGTCCAACATATCCCAGATCGAACCCTAGCTTAGTGCATGTGAGGATTAACTCAATGGTGGCTCCACGTCGTGATGAGTTCTCTGACTCCATCCATGGGTAGCCTTTTCCTACTCGAGCCGTCTCACCCTGCCCTAATGCTAGGTCGGCTCTGATACCAAATGTCACGATCCGGGTCTGATAAGTTAACTGGCCAATAACTCCATTTTGGTCCTCAACGGCGGACCAAAATGCTTAAGCGGGAGTTAACATAGTACACTCATCAGGCCCTTATAAGCTAATCATACACATTGCCCACTTCCGATGTGGGGCTAATGGGATGTTACATTATCCCCAACTCAATTAACTTGACGTCCTCGTCAAGGTCCAACATATCCCAGATCGAACCCTAGCTTAGTGCATGTGAGGATTAACTCAATGGTGGCTCCACGTCGTGATGAGTTCTCTGACTCCATCCATGGGTAGCCTTTTCCTACTCGAGCCGTCTCACCCTGCCCTAATGCTAGGTCGGCTCTGATACCAAATGTCACGATCCGGGTCTGATAAGTTAACTGGCCAATAACTCCATTTTGGTCCTCAACGGCGGACCAAAATGCTTAAGTGGGAGGTTACGTAGTACACTCATCAGGCCCTTATAAGTTAATCATACATATTCCCCACTTCCGATGTGGGACTAATGGGATATTACAAGTACTCTTGAATGGTAGATGTTTGTCGGATCTTTGCTAGTTGTCCATCAATATTCTCGTAATCGGTTGGTCTAAAGCGGATCAGCAGTCCTTCTTTGAATTGTCGCCATGAAAGGACTCCATAAGTATGTTCAAACCAGTCAAACCACTGTATAGCATCCCCTTCAAGATGTATAGCTGCAATTTTCACCATAGATGCATTCGCGGTTTTATGGTATCGAAAATATCGCTCCGCGTGCGAGATCCAACCAATTGGGTCTCCTTCTTCCCATCTAGGGAAGTCCACTCTCATGCAATGATAGTTGGGGTTGGTCATAGAGTTTCCCCTCTCTTGGAAGTCATATCTTCTGGCTTGGTGTGATTGGGCAAAGCTCTCTCCTTGATGTGATTTCTTCGGGCTTAGTGGTCGGCCCAATCTGAGTTCGGTAAAGAGCGTCCGAATCTTATCCTCCATTCGTGCCTCTAAGGCTTCGAATTTAGCATTAATTGCCTCCTTAGATGCTATAGTATATGCCTCCAAATCTATGATGTTAAGATCTCTCTTTTGTTGTCGGGTTAAAGGCATGTATTGGTTGAGAGAGGTAATGGTCGAAAGGGTTGGTGGATTGGTGGATGTAGGCTACGGTTTAGGATTGTTTTGTGGCTATTTTGGGTGCAGTTTGAGGGTGTGGTTTGGTGGAGTTTTAGGGCTGTGGATGAATGTTTTGGATCTATGGTAGATGGTAGCAAATGTTTGATAGAAATCAGTGGAAGTTGCAGCAAGTATGTGCTGTCTTGTAAGAGTAGAATTGTCGTCGAAGAAACAACGGTTTCTCGACGTAATTTCCACCAAAAACTTGAGAGAATTGAGGAGAGAATTGATAGCAAAATCACAGTTTATATGACAGCAAGGATATCTAATTTAATCAAGAAAATTTCGGCAGTATAACAGCAAGGAAATTGGTGCAAGTTGCAATTGCAGAATTCTCGTCGAAAAATTTCAACTGGTTACGACAAAAAATTGCAGCAACATAAAATAATTTTTAGAAATGAATTTCTTACTAGATCAATCTTAGATGGAAGCCAAGATGATCTATGAAGTGTATAAAAAATTTCATTAAAAAAAGATTACAAATAGATGGGTTAAGGCAACAATATGCGGCTAAAATTTTCTACAGCACAGATTTTTAGGTATAGCAGATTGGACGTAAAAGATCAGTGGTTTATATTAAGAATTTTTTGATGAAACTAAAGGGAAATCCACTGTTAGGAAGTGTCAAAGCTATCATAAAAATTTCGTAGAGATTTGGATAGAAACAATATAGTATCAAGATCAAATAAATAGTACTATGCGGCTAAAATTTTACAGTGTAGATTTTCAAGTATAACAAATTAGACGTAAAAGATCAATAGTTTATATTGAGAATTTTTTGAAAAAACAAAAAGGAAATCTACTGTTAGGAAGTGTCAAAGATGTCATAAAAAATTGGATAGAAAAAACACAGTAGCAAGATCAAACAGATGGTGCTATGCGGTTGGAATTCTGCAATGTATCTTTCGTCGTAGAGATGAAAACTTTGTGACGAAAGGTTTATGCAGCAATATAGGAACAGTTTTTTTTTTTGGATTTTTGAATAAGGATAACTAAATTGCAGCAGTAGTAAGGTAGGAAACCATAACCTGTTGCAATTCACGGGGAGATTAAAGGATGATCTGCGGTGGTAGAGATGACGGTGGAATTTGGCGACGATCTTTTAAGCAATTGTGGGAATTGCTTTGGACGGTTGTGGAGGGTTGATGGATGGCTGTGGAAGGGCAGCAAGACACCAAGAATGCTGCTCTGATACCAGGTGTTAGAACCCTTGCAGATTCTAAACTTGGGGTTGATCTCTTTAGGGGATCGGCCTCCTTGGAACTCTATAGGGGTTCCTCCCTCCAAGTTGTTGCTCAAAGGCTGTAGAAAAGATTCATCTATTGCTTATGAAAAGAGGTGGAATACATGACTATTTATAGGGCTTCTAAACCCTAACTCCTAATAGGACTCTTACTTAAGACTCCTACTTCTAACCAACTCCTAATCAACACTCCTACTTCTAACCAACTCCTAATATGACTCCTACTCAAGACTCCTATTCCTTTACAACTTCTTATTCTTCTTTAAGAAATAACCTCCTAACCCTAGCCGGCCACTTCACCTCTTTAATAGGGGTCAGCTTAGGTAGGTTTTACATGAATGTCCCTCTCAATTAGGACTCTCCTAGCTAGAGTCCTAACATGTATGATGTATGGATGAATGATCATGGACCATGTGATGTGTGTACTTGCGATTATTATTATTGTGGTCTGCGAGCCTCCATTATATTTCTCGTTTATTGTTGGGCCTGTGTGCTTATGATTAAGTTGTAATCACATGAGGAGGCGTAGCGGGAGCGTGGATGCGATAGCGGGACTCACGAGACGGACGATCACGATGCATGAAGATGCATCGAGATGTTGACGGATCCGACGAGGACGAGATGGACGATCACAGGGCATGGAGATGCACCATTGCACACATAGATCTTGATGTGAGTGATTTGGCCTACTGGCTCGTGCCTAATCACATTAGGTTGTGTTCCATGATCATCTGGTGTGATTGCTTATACACATACTAGATATGTATACATATTTGCATGCGATGTAGATATATATTAAATATGTATATGTGTGACATGTCATATTAGGAGACTAAATCATAGAAACATCTCTCTCGATAATATTAAGTCGGTAAATGTGAGGCAATTAGATTGACCCACGTGGCCTTCCATTGTTATAAGTAGGAACCGATTCTCGGTGTAGGTTGAGTTGGTCGAGTCCCTCGAGACTCACCTATATCGCGATTCGCTATCTTGCTTATGACATAGAGATGTCACCAGTGACCTGAGGACATGGTATGCTTAGTCGAGTCTCTAGAGGGTATATCATCAAATCATACTCATCTTGTAACGAAGGTGTTGATTTAACCGAGCATCATGGTTGGTCGAGTGATATAAATGAGCAAGTTGATTATAATTCTGCCAAAGACCCTTTAACTATTCATCGAGGACTAATGACAAGAGTGAAAACTAAAAGGATGAAAGAAGCCTTAACTTGTTTATTAGAAGACATTTGGAAGGAGCAAGCTAGTCAAAACTTGGTCAAGGTTCTATGGATACAAGAAGAGCCTAAAATAATCAACCTGATTCAAATAAGTCAATATCATGAAGAGAAAGTCCAACCTTGAGAGAAGGATAAATTTTTAGTCATCTTTGAAGAATAAAAGTCATTCAGCCATATTGGACCATATTAGGAATTGTGGGCTTATTCATGAATAATTATTCAAAACAATTCAATGTAGATTCATGAGTAATCTACATTCATGCATTAGGAATATGAATGTCATTTAATATATTCATTCCCTTTGTACTTGCCCTTTGTACTATATAAACAAGGCTGACTCTCTTTGTGAGGGGACATTGAGAAGTATATTCAACTTATAACACTGGTGAGTGTTTTGTTTTTAAGTTCTTGCATGAACTTTGGACTTATCAAGTATTTCTATTTGTGGCATTCAAAACCCAAGAAAAATCTTTATTTTTCCTTTCAACTTATAAAGCTTCTTAGTTTGTGGCGTTTTAAGGGAATCAAAGTACTATTCTAATTACTTCATCAAATTTTCATTGATTATGTGATTAGAATAGTTTTCCTAACTTCAATCTTGAACGATCCATCTTGTTTCAAATCGTTGGAGGGGGTCAATTTGCATTCCATATATATCATAGCTCTTTAGCTATCGGGGTATATGGTTGCTAAGTTGAAGATTTCCATCATCGAGTCCCTCGAGACCATGGTGATTCAGAGGTCAAACAGGACGAGAATCACAAGGAGTTATGTGTTAGGACCCTTTTTCTGAGGTTTTGAATAATGTTTATTGAGTCTGTTTAATCCAGTTGTTTATTGAGTCGGTTTGGTTCAGTTAGAGTCAAGTAGAGGTTTATTTAATATTTATTTATTATTAGAGTTCAAGTCCTGATGGACTTTGGGTGAAACTCTATAAATAGAGATGTAACCACTTCTTTTTGGTAATCTATGAAAAATACTATTCTATCTTTTGACAAACCCTAGGAGGCCGATCCCCTCGAAGCGATCAAGGAGGGTTGATCCCCTCGAAGCGATCAAGGAGGGTCGATCCCCTCGAAGTGATCAAGGAGGCCGATCCCCTCGAAGTGATCATTATCATTCCTATTTCTCCCCTTTCTTCGACGATAAGGCTTTAGGGTCTTATCAATTGGTATCAGAGCGATGATAAGACATTAGGGTCTTACCATTTGGTATCAGAGCAACGATCCTTGGTGCAGCCTGCCACAGCCTTGCTTCCCTTCTTCCCCACCATCACCATTGTCATTTGGTATCAGAGCCTACGATAAGACTTTAGGGTCTTATCATTTGGTATCAGAGAGACGATAAGACTTTAGGGTCTTACCATTTGGTATCAGAGCAACGATCCTTGGCACAGCCCGCCACAGCCTTGCTTCCCTTCTTCCCCACCATCACCGTTGTCATTTGGTATCAGAGCCTATGATAAGACTTTAGGGTCTTATCATTTGGTATCAAAGCCTACGATAAGACTTTAGGGTCTTACCATTTGGTATCAGAGCGACGATAAGACTTTAGGGTCTTATCATTATGATCGGCAAGAGTTGCCTACCTTTTAGGCTTAGTGTGATTAGTGAGTCCCTCGAGGTTACACTAAGACGCTGATTGGATCTTGATCCCCACTAGAAGTCTGCCGGAGACTTCTGTTTCACGTGCTGAGGGTGTCGCGTAACTCGTTAGTAAAATAATGGTAGCATATTAAGATAGAAGTCCATATCTTGATAGTTTATTTCTTGCAAAATCTGTATGTTATTCATTTCTGCTGCATCTTTATTTTTAGAAAATGTCGCTTTCAAATCCCTTACGTGGCATACTCGATGTCAACCGCCTCACTGGTCCAAATTATACGGATTGGCTCCATAACTTGAGAATTGTTCTCACGGCGGAGAAAATCATGCACCTCCTTGATACAGTGATGCCTACGCCCGAAGAAGGGGTAATCGAGGATGAGATCGCTCGCTACGTAAAGTACATTGATGACTCCACTCTTGCTCAGTGCTATATGTTGGGCTCTATGACTCTGAGTTATAGAGATAACATGAAAAGATGGATGCTAGATCCATTCTTCTACATGTCCGTAAATTGTTTGAGGAACAGGGAAGGACTCAGCGATATGAGATATCCAAGAGTCTCTTCCACCCTAGGATGAATGAGGGGACACCAGTTCAGAACCATGTGCTAAAGACGATTAAGTGGATAAAGATACTCATAGGTCTAGGAATGGTCCTAGAGGATAACTTATGTGTGGACATTGTGCTTCAGTCCCTACCAGATTCCTTTTCACAGTTCATAATGAATTTTAATATGAACAAGGTTGAGGTGACTCTCCTAGAGCTCCTCAATATGTTGAGGGAGGTAGAGAGTACTATTAAGAAAGAGAAGCCAGTTCTCTACACTGGTGAGACCAGAAAGAAAAGGAAAGCAGAAAGGTCCCTTAAGAAGGGAAAGGGTAAGGGCAGACTAGGTAAAGCAAAGGTTGCTAAGAAAGACCCAACAAAGGACAAAGGCCAGTGCTTCCACTATGGCAAAGATGGGCATTGGAAGAGGAACTACAATGAGTACCTTGCAGAGAGGGCGAAATAGAAGCTTGGAGAAGCTTCAGGTACATTCATGATCAATCTCCAATTGTCAGATTTTTATGATAGTGCATTGGTATTTGATACTAGTATTGCTTATCACATCTACAATTTATTGTAAATTCTAGCAAAGCCGAGGGGAGATTGGCGAGAGGAATATTGCATAAAGGTTTGTTTATGCTAGACACTACTCCACATATCATGAATGTAAGTGTGTCCAAGAGGAAACGAGATGATATGAACAGTGCATACCTGTGGCATTGTAGGCTAGGTCACATCCATGAAAGAAGGATTCAAAAGTTGCTAAATGATGGATATTTAGATCCATTCGACTATGTGTCATATGCAACTTGTGAGCCTTGCCTTCATGGAAAACTGACTAACTCTCCATTTAGTGGAACTAGAGAGAGAGCCACTGAGCTGTTGGAACTCATATATAATGATGTATGTTGACCCATGTTAACTCATGCCACTGGTGGTTACTCCTACTTTATTACCTTTACTGATGATTTCTCAAGGTATGGATATACGTACTTAATAAAGTATAAGTCCGAGGCTTTTGAAAAATTCAGAGAGTATAAGAATGAGGTGGAGAACCAGACTAGAAAGAGTATCAAAACTCTTCGATCAGATCGAGGAGGTAAGTACTTAAGTATAGAGTTTACCCAATTACTCAAAGACCATGAGATTTTATCTCAATGGACACCTCCTTATATATCTGAGCTCAATGGTGTGTCTGAAAGGAGAAATTGTACGCTATTAGACATGATACAGTCCATGATGAGTTTCGTTGACCTACCCATCTCATTCTAGGGATATGCCCTAGAAACCGCAGCTTACCTTCTGAACAGGGTTCCAACTAAGTCGGTAGTGTCTACACCATATGAGATATGGAAAGGGAAGAAGCCTGATCTTAAGGTTGTTAAGATTTGGGGCTGCCCTGCCCACGTTAAAAGACACAACCCCGATAAGTTAAGAATCAAGGATAGAGCGATGCAAATTTGTGGGATACCCCAAGGAAACTTATGGGTATTATTTCTATCATCTCGAGGACCAAAAGGTCTTTGTAGCTAAGAGAGCATTGTTTCTTGAGAAGAAATATTCTTGGCGGAGATAGTGGGAGAATGATAGAGTTGAGCGAGGTTGGAGAACCAAGCTCAAGCACCACTCTACAGCCCGAGTCTGTTCAGGTACCTAATACACGAGTTTTAACTTTACGTAGGTCTGATAGAGTATCTTATCCTCCTAAGAGATATGTGGAACATATTAGAGGAGAGGATGTTGAGGATATTGATCCTCAAACCTACGAGGATGCTATTATGAGTATAGACTCTAAGAAGTGGAAAGAAGCCATGAATTCTGAGATAGATTCTATGTACTCCAACAAGGTTTGGAACCTAGTTGATGCGCCCGAAGGTATTGTACCTATCGGTTGCAGGTGGATCTTTAAGAAAAAGATCGGAGTAGATGGAAAGGTAGAGACCTATAAAGCAAGGCTAGTGGCTAAGGGGTATCGTCAAAGGCAAGGTATTGACTACGATGAAACCATCTCACCCGTAGCAATACTAAAATCCATTAGAATTTTATTAGCTATTGCAGCATACTATGATTATGAGATCTGGCAGATGGATGTGAAAACTACATTCCTCAATGGGAACCTCGAGGAGGAGGTGTATATGATGCAACCTTAGGGATTCGTGTCCAAGAACTGCCCCGATAAGGTGTGTAGGTTGCTTAGATCCATTTATGTACTAAAGCAAGCTTCCCGAAATTGGAACATAAGATTTGATGATCAGATCTTATGACTTCGTTAAGAACGAAGATGAGCCTTGTGTGTACAAGAAGGTAAGTGGGAGCGCTATCACCTTTTTGGTGTTATATGTTGATGACATCCTGATCATTAGGAATGACGTAGGAATGTTATCCACAGTAAAGGCTTGGTTATCTAGACACTTCTCCATGAAGGACTTAGGGGAAGCATCCTATATCTTGGGGATTAGAATCTATAGAGATAGATCCAAGAGGATGCTTGGCTTGTCCTAGTCTAGGTACATAGAAACCATTGTCAAAAGGTTTGGCATGGAAAATTCCAAGAGAGGTCTCATACCGATGAGACATGGGATATCCCTTTCTACGAGTATGTCCCCAAAGACGCCAGAAGAAAGGGGGAACATGGATATGATACCTTATGCCTCAGTAATAGGGTCTATCATGTATGCCATGCTATGTACTAGGCCTGATATAACGTATTGACACGGACTTAGCTGGTTTTGCCTAAGTCGTGCGGCACCCTTGCGCGTCCGTCCGCAAATGTCAGCATCCCCGAACCCTCCCATTGTCCCTTAGGACCAACAAAAGATAGAACGGGTTAAAGAGAATGCCTCATTCGGGATCCACAAGCAAACATGTCCGAAAAACACTTCATAGACAATGCAAATTACAAACAGACTTTACAAGCTCTGAACAGTGGCACAACAAAGGGTAAAATGGTCCATTACAGACCGAAAAGCTCTCGCACGTGTCCACATGACACAACCTTTATTTACAAGCCTAAAGAGGCCACCAACCCAACTAAAATGGGACTTATAAGCCTTCGGCTGCCCCTCTACACGCTGTATAAGGCATGAACATGCCAACAGACACGGACAGATATAAGCATTACATCAAACATCCTGTTTCAAAGTTTGTCCGTGACAGTATGCTCTGAGTGTCACGAGCAGGTATCAGGCGGATCCAAGTTTAGAGCATTGGAAAGCAGTAAAGTGTATCCTTAAGTACTTGAGAAGGACTAAGGATCTTTTACTAGTATATGGAGGTAGTAGCCTTAAGGTTGAAGGCAACACGGACTCAAGTTTTCAATCTGATGTTGATGATAGCAAGTTGAATTCAGGCTATGTGTACACCTTGAATGGAGGAGTAGTGTGCTGAAGAGTTCCAAGCAAGATACTACTGCTAACTCGACCACAGAGGCGGAATACATTGTTGTATCAGATGCAGCAAAGGAGGGAGTCTAGGTGAATAAGTTCATCACATATTTATGAGTCGTGCTGAGTAGCGAGGAGCCGATCTCCTTATATTACGACAACAATGGGGCGATTGCTTAAGTGAAGGAACCTAGGTCTCATCAGAAATCTAAGCATGTTTTGAGGAGGTTCCACCTTATCAGAGAGATCGTAACCCGAGGAGATGTAGTAGTGGAAAGAGTTCCATCCGAAGATAACATTGCATATCCACTAACAAAGTCGTTGTCTTAGATTGTCTTTGAGCGTCACAGGGGTCTGATGGGGATCAAACACATAGGTGATTGGCTTTAGGACAAGTGGGAGATTGCTAGTCATAGGTGCCCAACAAACCAATCACGTGAGTGATGGCACGTGTGACTTGATACAGAATCTTTTTGCTTATTATATTTTGGCATAAATCACTTTATAACTATTGTATATATATATATATATATATATATATATATATATATATATATATATATATATATATAGTGTGATGTCCTTGGATTTATGCAATGGGAATTGGATCGTGATGAGATCACGATAATGAGATCGATTCACCTTTAAACACAGATTCTAAATAATCCCGGTCATAGGTTACTCGAGAGGGACATCGTGATAACCAGATAGATTGGTGTGCTGCATACCCGCCCATATGATGGATGCAGTTGGTCTCATAGCTGCTTGTGTAAGGACACTAGAGATACAATACAAGTGCTCATTGGAGAATGAGTTCACTGATTGATCCGCTTACGGAATGCTGGATGGTTGATGATGCCTTACTATCAGACAGTGATTCCGTAGTCCTAGTGGTGTATCTGGTCCTTAGACTTAAGACACCAAGGATGTCCTATATGAGTGCTCCACTCTTTGATACCAGACTTATAGGTTTGGCTATCCCAGATCCAGTACAGTTGGTCATTAGGAGTGGTAGTCGACCTTTCGAGGGCTATTGAGTGTCGATAGAGGATCATCCACTCTCGGCGTCATGAGAGAAATATCCCATGTGTTCTTGCTCAGACAAATCCCTGGCCAGGGTCATTCGGGTTGAGAGAAAAAAAGTACTCCGGGAGAATCCGATTAGAGCAAGACTCAAGTAGAAACCGTATGGGTCTGACAGCACCATGCTCGATATATGGTCTTTGTGATATTATATGGATGAGGGACTCTAGGTACACGGTAACTGAGGACATACAGGTCCAATGGATTGGATTCCCCTGTATCGTTTGGGGACTACGGCGTAGTGGCCTAGTACGTCCGTAGTCGATGAGTCAAGTGAATTATTATAGAGATAATAATTCACTGAGTTAGAAGGAGTTCTAACAGGTATGACTCATGGCCGGCTCGATATTGGGCCTAGAGGGTCACACATATATGGTAGGCATTGCGATGAGTAGAGGTTCGGATATGAGATATTCGACGGAGCCCTTATCTTATTGGATATCAAATAAGCCACTGACTTATTGGATCCCATAGACGAGATCCAATAAAAACCCATGAGAGATTATTGGATGGAGATCCACTAATCTAAAAGGCTTGAGTTATTGGATGTAGATCCAATACTCACTAGGGGAGGATCCATTAGGGTTTGACAGGGGACCTCTATAAATAGGAGGGATTCAGAGCCTCATAGGCTAGAGCCTTTGCTTGCCTCTCCTATTCTCCTCCCCCTCTCCACCTTAGAGCAGGCCTAGAGTTTTGAAAAGCGTCGTCGCAGCCCTGCTGTGTGGATCACCACTAGAGAGGAGGATGCTTGACCTCCTTCACCCTCTCTTAAAGATCTGCAAGGAAATAGGGATATACGTTTTCCCTAGGTAACACAATCTACTCTATACGCAGTTTTAAGTTTCGCTGATTTTGCGCACCAATCTTCGCACGACGACGAACATCTCTTTGGGAATAGGGGATTTTATTTTTCTTATTCTTCCGTTGCGCATATGATGTCATCTTAGGACTCTAGCTAGGAGAGTCATCATTGAGAGGGACATTCATGTAAAACCTATCTAAGCCGACCCCTATTAAAGAGGTGAAGAGGCCGGCTAGGGTTAGGAGGTTGTTTCTTAGAGAAGAATAAGGAGTTGTAAAGGAATAGGAGTCTTGAGTAGGAGTCCTATTAGGAGTTGGTTAGAAGTAGGAGTTTTGAGTAGGAGTCCTATTAGGAGTTAGGGTTTAGAAGCCCTATAAATAGTCATATATTCCTCCTCTTTTGATAAGCAATAGATGAATCTTTTCTGCAGCCTTTGAGTAGCAACTTGGAGGGAGGAACCCCTGTAGAGTTCCAAGGAGGTCGATCCCCTAAAGAGATCAACCCCAAGTTTAGAATCTACAAGGGTTCTAACACCTGGTATTAGAGCAGCATTCTTGGCATCTTGCTGCCCTTCCACAGCCATCCATCAACCCTCCACAACCGCCCAAAGCAATTTCCACAATTGCTTAAGAGATCGTTGCCAAATTCCGCCGTCATCTCCACCACCGCTGATCATCCTTTGATCTCCCCGTAAATTGCAACAAGTTATGGTTTTCTACCTTACTGCTACTGCAATTTAGTTATCCTTATTTGAAAATCCCAAAAAAATTATTCCTATATTTCTGCATAAACTTTTCGTCATAAAGTTTTCATCTCTACGACGAAAGATACATTGCAGAATTCCAACCGTATAGCACCATATGTTTGATCTTGCTACTGTATTTTTTCTATCCAAATCTCTACAAATTTTTTATGAAATCTTTGACATTTCCTAACAGCATATTTCCTTTGGTTTTGTCAAAAAATTCTCAATATAAACCATTGATATTTTACGTTTAATCTGCTATACTTGAAAATCTGCACTGTAAAATTTCAGCTGCATAGCACTGTTTATTTGATCTTGATACTACATTGTTTCTATCCAAATCTCTATGAAATTTTTATGAATGCTTTGACACTTCCTAGCAGTAGAATTCCCTTTAGTTCCATCAAAAAATTCTCAATATAAACCACTGATCTTTTACGTCCAATCTGCTATACTTAAAAATTTGTGCTGTAGAAAATTTCAGCCGCATATTGTTGCCTTAACCCATCTATTTGTAATCTTTTTTGAATAAAATTTCTTACACACTTCATAGATCATCTTGGCTTCCATCTAAGATTGATCTATTGAGAAATTCATCTCTAAAAATGATTTTTTGTTGCTGCAAATTTTCATCATAAGACCGCTGAAATTTTTCGACGAGAATTCTGCAATCGCAACTTGCACCAATTTCCTTGCGGTTATACTACCGAAATTTTCTCGATTAAATTAGACATCCTTGCTTCATATAAACTGTGATTTTTCTATCAATTCCCTCCTCAATTCTCTCAAGTTTTTGGTGAAAATTACATCGAGAAATCGTTGTTTCTTCGATGATAATTCTACTCTTACAAGACAGCACATACTTGCTGCAACTTCCATGGATTTCTGTCAAACCTTTGCTACCATCTACCTCAGATCCAAAACTTTCATCCACAGCCCTAAAACTCTGCCAAATCACACCCTCAAACTACACCCAAAACAGCCACAAAACAAGCCTAAACCGCAGCCTACATCCACCAATTCACCAACCCTTTCAACCATCACTTCTCTCAACCTATACATGTCTTTAACCCAACAACCAAAGAGAGATCTTAACATCATAGATTTGGGAGCATATACTATGGCATCTAAGGAGGCAATCAATGCTAAATTCGAAGCCTTGGAGGCATGAATGGAGGATAAGATTCGAACGCTATTTACCGAACTCAGATTGGGCCGACCACTAAGCCCGAAGAAATCATATCAAGGAGAGAGCTTTGCCCAATCACACCAAGCCCGAAGAGATGACTTCCAAGGGAGGGGAGGTTCTATGACCGACCCCAACTATCCATGCATGAGAGTGGACTTCCCTAGATAGGAAAGAGACCCAATTGGTTGGATCTCGCGCGCGGAGCGATATTTTCGGTACCACAAAACCGCTGATGTATCTATGGTGAAAATTGTAGCTATACATCTTAAAGGGGATGCTATACAGTGGTTTGATTGGTTTGAACATACTTATGGAGTCCTTTCATGGTGACAATTCAAAGAAGGACTACTGATTCGCTTTAGACCAACCGATTACGAGAATATTGACAAACAACTAGCAAATATCCGACAAACCTCCACCATTCAGGAGTACCAAACCAGGTTTGAAAGGTTATCTAATCAAACTCGTGATTGGTCTCAAAAACAGCTATTGAGGACCTTCATTGAAGGCTTGAAGCCAGAGATCCGAGGAGAAGTTAAAGCATGACAACCATATACGCTTATGGCAGTCATCTCTTTCGCATGACATCAAGAGGAGCAATTGAGCCATGAAGCTCGGAGGACTAGGGTCACTCCTCAACTAGTAATTTTAAAGCCCTTAGCCCCCCCTACTATCGACCAAGTCCCTACACCAAAGAGGTTAACAAGAGAAGAGCTTCGGGATCGATATGCGAACGGGTTATGTTGGCATTGTGACGAGCCGTGGAGCCGTGAGCATCGCTATAGTAAAGGGAGACTTCTTATGATTAAACCAATAGAAGAAGAGGTCATTGAACATGTAGAAGAGAGCCTTAAACATGAAGAAGAAGATGCAGAAGAAGAGTCACAACCGACCGAAGTTACGGTACATACACTAGCCGGCTACTCAAACCCGCAAATGATGAAAGTTGGAGGCCTTCTCAAACAACAACCGATCACTGTTCTCATCGACACGGGCAGTACTAATAACTTTCTAAACAGTAAGGTTACTATCCAAATGGCCTTACCTATCGAGAATTGCAACAGGTTTGACGTTAAGGTCGCCGATGGATGGATTTTGAAGTATGATCATAGGCGCCCGCAAGTGAAAATGTTGCTGATCATGAGGCCTTACCAAGAGATGCATATTTCTTCCTTCTCCCTCTTGATGATCATGAGGCCATGCTCATAATTAAATGGTTGACGACATTAGGTGATATTTCTTGGAATTTTATGCAACTAATTATGAAATTTTATAGTAAAGAGAAACAGGTGATACTGAACGGGAAACCATAAAGCATGGAGCACATTTTTGGTACAACTTGAGTAGCAAACTAAGGGAGAGCTAATAGAATTTGAAGATCCAAACCTACTTCCTTTGCTTGTTGAATTTTCAGATATATTTGACGAACCGTACAACCTACCTCTTACCCATCGACATGATCATTATGTAACGACTCTTTCAGGCAAACCTCTAGCAAATACTCAGCCATATCAATATCTACATCTCCAGAAGGATGAAATAGAAAGGATTGTAAAAGAGATGCTTGAAACAGGAGTTATTCGGCCAAGTTGCAACCTGCTAGTCATAGGTGCCCAGCAAGCCAATCACGTGAGTGATGGCACGTGTGACTTGATATAGAATCTTTTTGCTTATTATATTTTGGCGTATAACACTTTATAACTATTGCATAAATGCATATATATATATATATTGTGATGTCCTTGGATTTGTGCAATGGGAATCGGATCGTGATGAGATCACGATAATGAGATCGATTCACCTTTAAACACATATCATAAATAATCCCGGTCATAGGTTACTCGAGAGGGACATCGTGATAATCGGATAGACTGGTGTGCTGTATACCCGTCCATATGATGGATGCAGCTGGTCTCATAGCTGCTCATGTAGGGACACTAGGGATACAGTACAGGTGCTCATTGGAGAATGAGTTCACTGATTGATCCGCTTACGGAATGCTGGATGGTTGATGATGCCTTATTGTCAGACAGCGATTCCGTAGTCCTAGTGGTGTATCTGGTCCTTAGACTTGAGACACCAAGGATGTTCTGTATGAGTGCTCCACTCTTTGATACCAGACTTATAGGTTTGGCTGTCCCAGATCTAGTACAGCTGGTCATTGGGAGTGGTAGTCGACCTTACGAGGGCTATTGAGTGTCGAGAGAGGATCATCCACTCTCGGCGTCATGAGAGGAATATCCCATGTGTTCTTGCTCAGACAAATCCCTGGCCAGGGTCATTCGGGTTGAGAGAGAAAGAGTTCTCCGGGAGAATCCGATTAGAGCAAGACTCGAGTAGAAACCGTATGGGTCTGATAGCACCATGCTCGATATACGGTCTCTGGGATATTAGATGGATGAGGGACTATAGGTACATGGTAACTGAGGACAGACAGGTCCAATGGATTGGATTCCCCTATATCGTCTGGGGACTACGGCGTAGTGGCCTAGTACGTCCATAGTCGATGAGTCGATTGAATTATTACAGAAATAATAATTCACTGAGTTAGAAGGAGTTCTGACAGGTATGACTCACGGCCAGCTCGATATTGGGCCTAGAGGGTCACACACATATGGTAGGCATTGCGATAAGTAGAGGTTCGGATATGAGATATCCGACGGAGCCCTTCTCTTATTGGATGTAGATCCAATACCCACTAGGGAAGGACCCATTAGGGTTTGACACGAGATCTCTATAAATAGGAGGGATTCACAGCCTCATAGGCTAGAGTCTTTGCTTGCCTTTCCTATTCTCCTCTCCCTCTCCACCTCAGAGTTGTTGAATCTCGTATTTTGATGATGAAACTACTTGATATATGTTTATGATTTAATCTGTGTTTTGAGTGACGTAGGATGCTTCGATCAGGATGAGACAATTAAAGCAGGAAAATCATGTTGTGCCGAAGGAACATGTCAGAAGATTGGACGTCGGGCCGGTGGATCGGTCGACGTATCGACAGAAGGCTTCGGGCCGTGGACTCGGGCATCGGGCCAAGAAGAGCGGGTATTGTGCCAAGGATATCGGAGTTGCGGAGTCAACTGGCCGATTGGGCAATAGGCTGCAGAAGAGGACGATGCGCCGAAGAATCGGACGAAGCGTCGAGGGACCAATGACATGTCGGACAACTTGGTTAATTGCTTAGGATTAATTGTCTCGATCGAAGTTTTGATTTGTTGTGCAGGATTAACTACGATGAGAGTAAGACAAGCAGCAGGTGTTGCGCCGGAGTCAAGATCATGATCACGTTGGGAGTTCGAGAGTTCGACGGAAGTTCGGACAGTTGTCGGAGGTTCAGCGAGAACAGATCCGAGAAGTCCAGAAGCTTGCCAAGCGAAGCTCGTCGGAACTCGCCAAGTGGATCGTCGCAAAGTCCAGGAGTATGCCGGATGTCCGCAGAAGGATCACCGAGGGTTTATCAGATGATCGACGGAAGTTCGCCGGAAACTCGCCGGAAGAAGCGATTGACGCATCGGAGCAAAGCTGCAGAAGTTGTCTTAGAGTTAATCGTAGTTAGCACGATGATTAAGCTTGAAAATGGGAGGTGATCCCATTAGCTTAATCTTGGGGCAATTGGGCCCCTGAAAAGATTCAAATTGGGCCGAATGGAGCGAACCATTCGGACCCTGATTGCACCAGGAGGTGCAACCGCCAGGGCTGCGAGGCTGGGCGGTGCAACCGCCCCAGCCAGGAGGTGCAACCGCCAGGGCTGCGAGGCTGGGCGGTGCAACCGCCCCAGCCAAGAGGTGCAACCACCCAGAGCTCAGTCTTCGAGCTAGACTGGGCGGTGCAACCTCCTCTGTCAAGAGGTAGCACCGCCAGAGCTCAAGTTTCGAGCTCTGCCAGACGGTGCAACCACCGAGCTCAGTCTTCGAGCTCTGGCAGAGAGGTGCATCAGCCTGAGCTCAGTCTCGAGCTCTGCCAGGTGATGCAACCACCGAGCTCAGTCTTCGAGCTCTGGCAGAGAGGTGCATCAGCCTGAGCTCAGTTTCGAGCTCTGCCAGGTGATGCAACCACCGAGCTCAGACTTCGAGCTCTGCCAGGCGGTGCAACCACCGAGCTCAGTCTTCGAGCTCTGCCAGGCGGTGCAACCATCGAGCTCAGTCTTCGAGCTCTGGCAGAGAGGTGCAATCGCCTGAGCTCAGTCGTCGAGCTCTACCAGGCGGTGCCACCTCTCTAGTCAAGAGGTGCAACCGCCTGATCCCAGAATTCTGGGATTTGATCGTTTTGAGCTCCAAATTTGAACTGGGTTGGGGCCTATAAATACCCCACCCATTCAGCACTGAAAAGAGACAGATCCACACCGAATTCTTGATCTTTTCAGTGATTCTAAGAGCTCAAATTTGTGTAAAGTCCTAAAGTTCTCCTCCTTCTGTTCTTCAAGTTTTGAGTTGTAAAGAGAGGAGAGAAAGGATCTGTAAAGGTTGTCTCCTGAGCCTGTCAAAAGGAGAGAAACTGTAAAAGGGCAGTTAGCCTTCGCCCATTGAAGGAAGGCAGCTAGTTGACGTCGGTGACCTCGTCGGAGGAGGAAGCTAAAAGTGGAGTAGGTCAAGACTGACCGAACCACTCTAAATCTCTGGTTTGCTTTTACCTTGAGCACTTTATCATTACTGCAAACCTCCTACATTGCTACTGCCCTCTGCGCCTTTACGAACGAGTTTCTAAGCTCTGATCTTTCAGAATCTGCATTCAAACGTAAATCGTGTTTTCGTACGATCTTCACATTGCTTTCTACGTAAAACGCTTTTCAAGGTTCAAAACTGCTTTTAGACGCAAAACTACATTTAGACGTAAAATTACGTTTAGACGTAAAACTGCGTTTAGACGCAAAACTGCGTTTAGACGTGAAACTGCGTTTAGACGTAAAACTACGTTTAGACGTGAAACTGCGTTTAGACGCAAAACTACGTTTAGACGCAAAACTGCGTTTAGACATAAAACTGCGTTTAGACGTAAAACTGCGTTTTGACGTAAAACTGCGTTTGAACGTAAAACTGCGTTTAGACGTAAAACTGCGTTTAGACGCAAACTGCGCTTAGACGCAAACTGTGCTTAGACGCAAACTGTGTTTAGACGCAAACTGCGCTTAGACGCAAAACTGCGCTTAGACACAAACTGCACTGTGATTCTGCTTTTATATCGAAATCATTTTTTATCGGACGAACGCAGCTTTAGCTTTTAAATTGCTGTAAGATTTCCGCTGCACTAATTCACCCCCCCCCCCCTCTTAGTGCTCTCGATCCTAACAAGAGTAGGCCTGGAGATTTAAGGAGCGTCGTCATATCCCTACTGTGTGGATCACCGCTAGAGAGGAGGACGCTTGACCTCCTTCACCCTCTTCTAAGGATCTGCAAGGAAACAGGGATATACGATCTCCCTAGGTAACACAATCTCTATACGCAGTTTTGTGTTTTGCGGATTTTTTGCGCACCAATCTTCGCACGACGACGAACATCTTTTTGGGAATCGGGGATTTTTGTTTTCTTGTTCTTCCGCTGCGCATATGATGTCGCCCCCCATGATTTCCCAACAGTGGTATCAGAGCCAGGTTGTTCGTACGAATGATTGGTTTTGAACTGCGTGTGTTGTGTTTAGGAAGAATTTTGACGTCAAAATCGTTGACGCAAAAGCGAGAAAGGGCAGCAATAGTTGCTGCCCTCGATCTGCGTGCGTGAAGCGTAGCCGAAGGCGGGCAGCACAGGGGCTGCGTCTGCAGTAGCCGGCCGGCGGCCTGCTTGCAGCAGCCTTACTGCCGGCGGGGCTGGCAGCCCACGGGCAGAGGCGCCTGCCGCCGCAGGGCAGCGGCGTCTGCCGCCGCAGGGCAGCGACGCCTGCCGCCCGGCGGGACAGCACCGCCTGCGGAGGCAGCGGCGCCCGCGGGGGAGCCCACCTGCAGCGGCAGCGCCGCCAACGGGGGAGCCCACCTGCAGCGGCAGCGCCGCCAGCGGGCATGCCGCTTGCAGGAGAGGGCAGTGCCCTCGCCCCGCCGCACAGGCCGCCGCCATCAGGGTGGCGGCGGTGGCGGCAGCAGCAAAGGATAGTAGGGCATTAGGGTTTTCTGGGAAAGAGACAGTTTTACCCCTCGGAATTTAAGAAATTCAAGTTTCTGTCTTTTGTCCAAATTATAAAAATACCCCTATAAATTCAGAAATTCCCTACATGTCCCTGATTTCAGAAAATATTAATTAATTAAAAGGTTTAGTTGATTATTATTTTTATTATTATCTAGTAGTCCTACATTATGATGATTATTTATACATGTGATGTATGATGTGTGGACGGATGATCATGGACCGTGTGATGTGTGTACTTGTGATTATTATTATTGAGGTCTGCGAGCCTCCATTATATTTCTCATTTATTGTCGGGCCTGCGTGCCTATGATTAAGTTGTAATCACATGAGGAGGCGCAGCGGGAGCGTGGATGCGATAGCGGGACCCACGAGACGGACGATCATGATGCATGGAGATGCATCAAGATGTCGACGGAACTAACGAGGACGAGATGGACGATCACAGGGCATGGAGATGCACCGTTGCACACATAGATCTTGATGTGAGTGATTAGGCCTACTGGCTCGGGCCTAATCATATTAGGTTGTGGTCCATGATCATCTAGTGTGATTGCTTATACACATACTAGATAAGTATATATATTTGCATGCAATGTAGATATATATTAAATATGTATATGTGTGACATGTCATATTAGGAGACCAAATCTTAGAAACATCTCTCGATAATATTAAGTCGGTAAACGTGAGGCAATTAGATTGACCCACGTGGCCTTCCATCGTTATGAGTAGGAACCGATTCCCGGTGTAGGTTGAGTTGGTCGAGTCCCTCGAGACTCACCTATATCGCGATTCGCTATCTTGCTTACGACATAGAGATGTCACCGGTGACCTGAGGGCATGGTATACTTGGTCGAGTCCCTCGAGGGTATATCATCAAATCAGACTCATCTTGTAACGAAGGTGTTGACTTAACCGAGCATCATGGTTGGTCGAGTCCCTCGAGGCCATGGTGATTCGGAAGCCGAACAGGACGAGAATCACAAGGAGTTGTGATCGGCAAGAGTTGCCTACCTTTTAGGCTTAGTGTGATTGGTCGAGTCCCTCGAGGTTACACTAAGACGCTGATTGGATCCTGATCCCCACTAGAAGTCTGCCGGAGACTTCCGTTTCACGTGCTGAGGGTGTCGCATGACTCGTTAGTAAAATAGTGGGAGCATATTAAGATAGAAGTTCATATCTTGATAGTTTATTTCTTGCAAAATCTGCATGCTATTCATTTCTACTGCATCTTTATTTTCAGAAAATATCGCTTTCAAATCCCTTACGTGGCATACTTGATGTCAACCGCCTCACTGGTCCAAATTATACGGATTGGCTCCGTAACTTGAGAATTGTTCTCACAGCAGAGAAAATCGTGTACGTCCTTGATACAGTGATGCCTACGCCCGAAGAAGGGGCAAGCGAGGATGAGATCGCTCGCTACGTGAAGTACATTGATGACTCCACTCTTGCTCAGTGCTATATGTTGGGCTCTATGACTCCAGAGTTACAGAGACAACATGAAAAGATGGATGCCAGATCCATTTTCCTACATGTCCTCAAATTGTTTGAGGAACAAGGAAGGACTCAACGATATGAGATATCCAAGAGCCTTTTCCGCGCTAGGATGACTGAGGGGACACCGGTTCAGAACCATGTCCTAAAGATGGTTGAGTGGATAGAGAAACTCACAGGTCTAGGAATGGTCCTAGAGGATAACTTGTGTGTGGACATTGTACTTCAGTCCCTATCAGATTCCTTTTCATAGTTCATAATGGATTTTAATATGAACAAGCTTGAGGTGACTCTCCCAGAGCTCCTCAATATGTTGAGGGAGGCAGAGAGTACTATTAAGAAAGAGAAGCCAATTCTCTATACTGGTGAGACCAGAATGAAAAAGGAAAGCAGAAAGGTCCCTTAAGAAGGGAAAGGGCTGTTAGGATCGAGAGCACTAAGAGGGGGGGGGGGGTGAATTAGTGCAGCGGAAATCTTACAGCGATTTTAAAAACGAAAGCTGCGTTCGTCCGATAAAAAACGATTTCGATATAAAAGCATAATCACAGTGCAGTTTGCGTCTAAGCGCAGTTTGCGTCTAAACACAGTTTGCGTCTAAGGGCAGTTTGCGTCTAAGCGCAGTTTGCGTCTAAACTCAGTTTTACGTCCAAACGCAGTTTTACGTCTAAACGCAGTTTTACGTCTAAACGTAGTTTTGCGTCTAAACGTAGTTTTACGTCTAAACGCAGTTTTACGTCTAAACGCAGTTTTGCGTCTAAACGCAGTTTTACGTCTAAACGTAATTTTACGTCTAAATGTAGTTTTGCGTCTAAAAGCAGTTTTGAACCTTGAAAAGCGTTTTACGTAGAAAGCAATTTGCAGTTATAAATGGAATCCGAATGTAAGCGTAAACTACAGTGTGAAGATCGTACGAAAACATGATTTACGTTTGAATGCAGATTCTGAAAGATCAGAGCTTAGAAACTCGTTTGTAAAGGCGCAGAGGGCAGTAGCAATGTAGGAGGTTTGCAGTAATGATAAAGTGCTCAAGGTAAAAGCAAACCAGAGATTTAGAGTGGTTCGGTCAGTCTTGACCTACTCCACTTTTGGCTTCCTCCTCCGACAAGGTCACCGACGTCAACTAGCTGCCTTCCTTCAATGGGCGAAGGCTAACTGCCCTTTTACAGTTTCTCTCCTTTTGACAGGCTCAGGAGACAACCTTTACAGATCCTTTCTCTCCTCTCTTTACAACTCAAGACTTGAAGAACAGAAGGAGGAGAACTTTAGGACTTTACACAAATTTGAGCTCTTAGAATCACTGAAAAGATCAAGAATTCGGTGTGGATCTGTATCTCTTCAGTGCTGAATGGGTGGGGTATTTATAGGCCCCAACCCAGTTCCAATTTGGAGCTCAAAACGATCAAATCCGGGAATTCCGGGATCAGGCGGTTGCACCTCTTGACTGGAGAGGTTGCACCGCCTGGCAGAGCTCGAAGACTGAGCTCAGGCGGATGCACCTCTCTGTCAGGGGTGGTTGCACCTTTCTGCCAGAGCTCGAAGACCGAGCTCAGGCGGTGCATCTCCTGACCAGAGAGGTTGCACCTCTCTGCCAGAGGTGGTTGCACCTCTCTGCCAGAGCTCGAAGACCGAGCTCAAGCGGTGCATCTCCTGTCCAGAGAGGTTGCTCCTCTCTGCCAGAGCTCGAAGACCGAGCTCGGTGGTTGCACCTCTTGGCAGAGCTCGAAACTTGAGCTCTGGCGGTGCTACCTCTTGACAAAGGAGGTTGCACCGCCCAGTCTCGCTTGGAGACTGAGCCCTGGGCGGTTGCACCTCTTGGCTGGGGCGGTTGCACCGCCCAGTCTCGTTGGGAGACATATCCTGGGCGGTTGCACCGCTTGGCTGGGGCGGTTGCACCGCCCACAGCACCTTGGGTCCGAATGGGTTAACCCATTCGACCCAATTTGAGTTCTTCAGGGGCCCAATTGCCCCAGGATTAAGCTAATGGGATCACCTCCCATTCCTAACTTAATCAACGTGCTAACTACGATTAAATCTAAGACAATTTCTGCAGCTTTGCTTCGGTACGTCAATCGCTTCTTCCGGTGAGTTTCCGGCGAACTTCCGTCGATCGTCCGATGAACCCTCGGTGATGCTTCTGCGGACTTTCGGCAAACTCCTGGATTTTGTGACGATTCACTTGGCAAGTTCCGACGAGCTTCGCTTGGCGAGCTTCCGGACTTCTCGGATCTGTTCTTGCAGAACCTCCGACGACCGTCCGAACATCCGTCGAACTCTCGAACTCCCAACGTGATCATGATCTTGACTCCGGCGCAACTCCTGCTGCTTGTCTAACTTTCATCGTAGTTAATCCTACACAACAAAACAAAACTTCGATCGAGACAATTAATCCTAAGCAATTAACCAAGTTGTCCGACATGTCATTGGTCCCTCGACGCTTCGTCCGATTCTTCGGCGCATCGTCCTCTTCTGCAGCCTATTGCCCAATCGGCTAGTTGACTCCGCAACTCCGATATCCTTGGCACAATACCCGCTCTTCTTGGCCCGATGCCCGAGTCCACGGCCCGAAGCCTTCTGTCGATACGTCGACCGATCCACCGGCCCGACGTCCAATCTTCTGACATGATCCTTCGGCACAACATGATTTTCCTGCTTTAATTGTCTCATCCAGATCGAAGCATCCTGCATCACTCAAAACGCAGATTAAATCATAAACATATATCAAGTAGTTTCATCATCAAAATACGAGATTCAACAATCTCCCCCTTTTTGATGATGACAACCACTTGATGACGGAGTTAAACTTAACTCCCGGAGTTTAAACAAACTCCCCCTATCAATATGCCATATTGATAGAACCTTGAATTCAAACTGAATTCAAGTCATTGCAATATTCATCATGAATACTTGCAACACGTCAACATGAACATATGCATAAACTTATGCATCACATGTCATGTCATCAACATACTTCTCCCCCTTTGTCATCAACAAAAGGAGAAGTATCATAATTAATCGTTTGTGTGTGATATTGGTTCAACTCATTGCATGAAAATCATAATATCAAGTTTTATCATCATGCAATCTTGTAGCTAGAAGATTTAGCAAGTGTTACATCATGCTTAGAACATTCATGCTATCAAGTTTTAGATATGCAAGTTTTATAGCATATAAGATAGCACTTTTGGTAATGTTCACGATAGCAAGTTCTACATCATGCAAGCTAGCAAATTAGAGATGTTCAAGAAGGCAACTCTTGCTTCTTGAAAATTTTGCTCACTTTGCTAGATGCGCAAGTTAGCATTTTTGCCTCTTGAGATAGGCAAGATAGCACATTTGCTTCTTTTGAGATAGCAACTTTTTGCTTCTCTTTAGACCAACAAGCTAGCAATTTTTACGATATACAAGTTTCACAATATATAAGCTAGCAAAAATTTGGAAAGCAAATGCAAGATAGCTTTCTTGTGTAAGCTCATGATTCTTGCTTCCTATTGCAATGTGCAAATTGCAAGTTTTGCTTCTTGAGATATTCAAGATAGTGATGTTCAAGAAGACAATTTTTCTTCTTGAAATAAGCAAGTTAGCAATCTTTGCTACTTAAGATAGGTAAGCTAGCAATCAAGTTTTTGCATCTTCTTGACTTGTACAAGCTAGCTATCTCCCCCTTTGTCATTGTAAAAAAAGAAAGAGAGAATACAGTTTTGTAGTTCTCTTTTCCTTTTAGAACGATTTCAAAATCATGACAAATGATGAATAATCAAGTTATGAATGTCAAGACAATTTTTCATCATGAATATTTTATCATTGCATGCATCATTATCATAAGTTGAAGTATTACATGCATGATATCATATCACCATTCATAATTACATTAATGTTTCATATCATGATGGTATCAATTTTGTCAAATTATATCCTACCATGCATGATCAAAACTTCTCCCCATTTTATCATTGAAAACAAGAAGAAAGTAGGGGGAAGAGCATAAAAGTGTTAAATATTTCAATCATTTCAAGGCATTTACATCATAGATCAAGTCATGATTCGTGATTCATCATAAAGCAAGTTAGTTTTCAATCATCACATAAGGCATTCAAGGAATTTTTGAAACATAGGAGAATGATTAATTTAAGCATACAATGTTTCAATCCAATTTAAGTCATGAATATCAAAGTTTTCATATTGTGAGTATCAATTCATGACTACCACAAGATATTATTTGTGACTTCAATTTTGCAAGATCAAGATTATGATTTAGATAAAACTTATTCAAATTAAATCATTAACTTGAAGTTCATAATCAAGTCATTAAAATTAATTTCGAGATTCATAAAATATCATGAAATCATTAATCTCGATCAAATGGGAAAAGCATTTTTTAAGAGATTCTTTTTCATCTAAGCATGCCTTAGTCTTTATATGCCAAATTAAGATAAGCATAAGGCAAAGAAATCTTGTATTATGAGATATATGATATCAAGGCTCATGATTCATTTGAAAAGATATAGTACAAAGAGCAACTTGAAACATTCTTATCAAAGATCACATTTTAAAATATTCCAAGTTTCAAGATATCAATATGACACTTCATTGAATTGCATTTCATTTGAAGAAACCCTTTTTGATAAATGTAGGGAGCATAATGAACGATCTTGATTTATAAAGAGCTTCATGTTATAATTATCAAGATCATGATTATGATTATTCTCTTTAGCAAAGAATCACAAAAGCACTTTATTTTTTAATAAGAAATCTCATTGTATTATGATTTATAAATTCTTTTTCTGCACATGAATCATAGGAGATATGAATGTGAAACAAATCTTTGCAAGCAAAAACACTATCATTCATATTTCAAGATAGAATTTATAAGCTGGAATCATTTCATCAAATCTATTTTAGAAAAATATTTTTTATAAGTGTATGAGAAAATCTGATTGTTAGGATATCAATTGTTAAGTGAATCCGAAAATGAAATTAACATTTTCATATATTCAGACATGATTTTTGCTATAGATCTTGAAATTAAATCAAGAAGATCAAACAAGCTCATGATCATGGATAACTTAAAATCTCATGCATAAAATTGTTAATAACCATTTAATATTACATCTTTATGCATTACTTTAAATCAAACGTGATTTCATTCAACAATGTTAATCAAACATGATACACATTATTACTTCTTAACCATGATCAAAATCATTTTATTTGTTTATCATGCAATATTATCATTTTTGAAATTATCAGCATGATCATAATTTTTGTATTTTTATTTTTAAACATGTAATTTTCAAGAAAATTAATTCTAAACTAAAAAAGAAAATATATCATGAAAGCATGAAGTAATTTTAAAATAAACCAAAGGCATTTTAATTACCTCAATGTTGTAGGCTGGTAAGGCGTAGTTTGCCGCCTCACTTTTGTTGACTTTCTCGTCTTCAGAGGAGCTCGATTCATCCCAATTTTTGCTCTTCTTCTTGCGTTTAAAGCAAGTATTTCCATTCTTTTTGCTTTTTAATTTTCGTTTCATTTGTAGTTTAAGTTCACCATCACTTGAGCTTACGCTCGAGTGGTCTTCAAATGTTCTATGTCCCAAATCCTTCCTGTTCTTTGGAAGGTTGGTTTGTTCATCATTGTCCTCATCACTTGAGTCATCGCTCAAGTGGCATTCATTTGTCCAGAGTTCCAAATCCTTCCTGTTCTTTGGAAGGTGATTGTGTTCAACATGTTCATCATGTGCATTGTGCACCATTTCATATGTCATCAATGAACCAATTAGTTCTTCAAGTGGTAAGTTGTTTAGATTTTTAGCTTCTTGTATTGCAGTTACTTTTGAATCCCACTTTTTAGAAAGAGAACGCAAAATCTTGTTTACGAGTTCAAAATCCGAAAAACATTTTCCAAGAGCTCTTAAACTATTGACGACATCCGTGAAACAGGTGTACATATCGCCTATAGTCTCGCTTGGTTGCATTTGAAAAAACTCAAAATCATGCAATAAAAAGTTAACTTTCGAGTGTTTGACTCTACTAGTTCCCTCGTGCGTGATTTCAAGAATTCGCCAAATGTCAAAAGCCGTTTCACACGTAGAAATCCGATTGAACTCATTTTTGTCCAATGCGCAAAATAAGGCATTCATAGCCTTTGCGTTTAAAGAAAAATTCTTCTTCTCCAAATCCGACCATTCGTTCATCGGTTTGGAGGGAAGTTAAAAACCGTTTTCAATGATACTCCATAAGTCTAAATTCGTAGAAATCAAGAAAACTCTCATTCGAGTTTTCCAATAAGTGTAGTCCAATCCGTTAAACAACGGTGGACGAAAGACCGAAAAGCCCTCTTGAAGAGCCATTTCTATCGGGTGTAAATCCGAAATGAGAAATACCCCGCTCTGATACCAATTGTTAGGATCGAGAGCACTAAGAGGGGGGGGGGGGGTGAATTAGTGCAGCGGAAATCTTACAGCGATTTTAAAAACGAAAGCTGCGTTCGTCCGATAAAAAACGATTTCGATATAAAAGCAGAATCACAGTGCAGTTTGCGTCTAAACGCAGTTTGCGTCTAAGCACAGTTTGCGTCTAAACACAGTTTGCGTCTAAGCGCAGTTTGCGTCTAAGCACAGTTTGCGTCTAAGCGCAGTTTGCGTCTAAACTCAGTTTTGCGTCCAAACTCAGTTTTACGTCCAAACGTAGTTTTACGTCCAAACGTAGTTTTACGTCTAAACGCAGTTTTGCGTCTAAACGCAGTTTTGCGTCTAAACGCAGTTTTGCGTCTAAACGCAATTTTACGTCTAAACGCAGTTTTGCGTCTAAACGCAGTTTTGCGTCTAAACGCAGTTTTACGTCTAAACGCAGTTTTGCGTCTAAACACAGTTTTACGTCTAAACGTAATTTTACGTCTAAATGTAGTTTTGCGTCTAAAAGCAGTTTTGAACCTTGAAAAGCGTTTTACGTAGAAAGCAATTTGCAGTTATAAATGGAATCCGAATGTAAGCGTAAACTGCAGTGTGAAGATCGTACGAAAACACGATTTACGTTTGAATGCAGATTCTGAAAGATCAGAGCTTAGAAACTCGTTTGTAAAGGCGCAGAGGGCAGTAGCAATGTAGGAGGTTTGCAGTAATGATAAAGTGCTCAAGGTAAAAGCAAACCAGACATTTAGAGTGGTTCGGTCAGTATTGACCTACTCCACTTTTGGCTTCCTCCTCCGACGAGGTCACCGACGTCAACTAGCTGCCTTCCTTCAATGGGCGAAGGCTAACTGCCCTTTTACAGTTTCTCTCCTTTTGACAGGCTCAGGAGACAACCTTTACAGATCCTTTCTCTCCTCTCTTTACAACTCAAGACTTGAAGAACAGAAGGAGGAGAACTTTAGGACTTTACACAAATTTGAGCTCTTAGAATCACTGAAAAGATCAAGAATTCGGTGTGGATCTGTATCTCTTCAGTGCTGAATGGGTGGGGTATTTATAGGCCCCAACCCAGTTCAAATTTAGAGCTCAAAACGATCAAATCCTGGAATTCCGGGATCAGGCGGTTGTACCTCTTGACTGGAGAGGTTGCACCGCCTGGCAGAGCTCGAAGACTGAGCTCAGGCGGATGCACCTCTCTGTCAGGGGTGGTTGCACCTTTCTGCCAGAGCTCGAAGACCGAGCTCAGGCGGTGCATCTCCTGACCAGAGAGGTTGCACCTCTCTGCCAGAGGTGGTTGCACCTCTCTGCCAGAGCTCGAAGACCGAGCTCAGGCGGTGCATCTCCTGTCCAGAGAGGTTGCTCCTCTCTGCCAGAGCTCGAAGACCGAGCTCGGTGGTTGCACCTCTTGGCAGAGCTCGAAACTTGAGCTCTGGCGGTGCTACCTCTTGACAGAGGAGGTTGCACCGCCCAGTCTCGCTTGGAGACTGAGCCTTGGGCGGTTGCACCTCTTGGCTGGGGCGGTTGCACCGCCCAGTCTCGCTGGGAGATATATCCTGGGCGGTTGCACCGCTTGGCTGGGGCGGTTGCACCGCCCACAGCACCTTGGGTCCGAATGGGTTAACCCATTCGACCCAATTTGAGTTCTTCAGGGGCCCAATTGCCCCAGGATTAAGCTAATGGGATCACCTCCCATTCCTAACTTAATCAACGTGCTAACTACGATTAAATCTAAGACAATTTCTGCAGCTTTGCTTCGGTACGTCAATCGCTTCTTCCGGTGAGTTTCCGGCGAACTTCCGTCGAACGTCCGATGAACCCTCGGTGATGCTTCTGCGGACTTCCGGCAAACTCCTGGATTTTGCGACGATTCACTTGGCAAGTTCCGACGAGCTTCGCTTGGCAAGCTTCCGGACTTCTCGGATCTGTTCTTGCAGAACCTCCGACGACCGTCCGAACTTCCGTCGAACTCTCGAACTCCCAACGTGATTATGATCTTGACTCCAGCGCAACTCCTGCTGCTTGTCTAACTTTCATCGTAGTTAATCCTGCACAACAAAACAAAACTTCGATCGAGACAATTAATCCTAAGCAATTAACCAAGTTGTCCGACATGTCATTGGTCCCTCGACGCTTCGTCCGATTCTTCGGCGCATCGTCCTCTTCTGCAGCCTATTGCCCAATCGGCCAGTTGACTCCACAACTCCGATATCCTTGGCACAATACCCGCTCTTCTTGGCCCGATGCCCGAGTCCACGGCCCGAAGCCTTCTGTCGATACGTCGACCGATCCACCGGCCCGACGTCCAATCTTCTGACATGATCCTTCGGCACAACATGATTTTCCTGCTTTAATTGTCTCATCCAGATCGAAGCATCCTGCGTCACTCAAAACGCAGATTAAATCATAAACATATATCAAGTAGTTTCATCATCAAAATACGAGATTCAACAAGGGCAAGGGCAGACCAGGTAAAGCAAAGGTTACTAAGAAAGACCCAGCAAAGGACAAAGGCCAGTGCTTCCACTGTGGTAAAGATGGGAACTGCAAAGAGTACCTTACAGAAAGGGCGAAACAAGAAGCTTGGTGAAGCTTCAAGTATATTCATGATCAATCTCCAATTGTTAGATTTTTGTGATAGTGCATTGGTATTGGATACCAATATTGCTTATCACATCTACAATTTATTGTAAATTCTAGCAAAGCTAAGGGGAGATTAACGAGAGGAATATTGCATAAAGGTTTGTTTATGCAAGACACTACTCCACATATCTTGAATGTAAGTGTCTAAGAGGAAACGAGATGAGGTGAATAGTGCATACCTATGGCATTGTAGGCTTGGTCACATCCATGAAAGAAGGATTCAAAAGTTGCTAAATGATGGATATCTAGATCCATTCGACTACGTGTCATATGCAACTTGTGAACCTTGCATTCGTGGAAAATTGACAAACTCTCCATTTAGTGGAACTGGAGAGAGAGCCACTGAGTTGTTGGAACTCATACATAGTGATGTATGTGGACCCATGTCAACTCATGCCATTGGAGGTTACTCCTACTTCATTACATTTACTGATGATTTCTCAAGGTATGGATATGTGTACTTAATGAAGTATAAGTCCGAGGCCTTTGAGAAATTCAAAGAGTATAGGAATGAGGTGGAGAACCAAACTGGAAAGAGTATCAAAACTTTTCGATAAGATCGAGGAGGTGAGTACTTAAGTACTGAGTTTACTCAGTTCCTCAAGGACCATGGGATATTATCCTAATGGACACCTCCTTATACACCTCAGCTCAATGGTGTCTTTGGAAGGAGAAATTGTACGTTATTAGATATGGTACGGTCCATGATGAGTTTCGCTGACCTACCCATCTCATTCTGGGGTTATGCCCTAGAAACCGTAGCTTACCTTCTAAACAGAGTTCCAACTAAGTCGGTAGTGTCTACACCATATGAGATATGGAAAGGGAAGAAGCATGATCTTAAGGTTGTTAAGATTTGGGGCTGCCCTGCCCATGTTAGAAGACACAACCCCAATAAGTTATAATCAAGGACAGAGCGATGCAAATTTGTGGGATACCCCAAGGAAACTTGTGGGTATTATTTCTATCATCTCGAGGACCAAAAGGTCTTTGTAGCTAAGAGAGCAGTGTTCCTTGAGAAGGAACACATTCTTGACGGAGATAGTGGGAGAATGATAGAATTGAGCGAGGTTGGAGAACCAAGCTCAAGCACCACTCCACAGCCCGAGTCTGTTCAGGTACCTAATACACAAGTATCAACTTTACGCAGGTCTGATAGAGTATCCCATCCTCCTAAGAGATATGTGGGACATATTAGAGCAGAGGATGTAGAGGATATTGATCCTCAGACCTACGAGGAGGCTATTATGAGTATAGACTCCGGGAAATGGCAAGAAGTCATGAATTCTGAGATGGATTCTATGTACTCAAATAAGGTTTGGAACCTAGTTGATGCGCCCGAAGGTATTGTACCCATCGGTTGCAAGTGGATCTTTAAGAAAAAGATCGGAGTAGATGGAAAGGTAGAGACCTATAAGGCAAGGCTAGTGGCTAAGGGGTATCGTCAAAGGTAAGGTGTTGACTACGACGAAACTTTCTCACCCGTAGCAATGCTAAAATCCATCAGAATTCTATTGGCTATTGCTGCACACTATGATTATGAGATCTGGCAGATGGATGTGAAAACCGCATTCCTCAACGGGAACCTTGAGGAGGAGGTGTATATGATGCAACCTGAGGGATTCGTGTCTAAGAACTGCCCAGATAAGGTGTGTAGGTTGCTTAGATCCATTTATGGACTAAAGCAAGCTTCCCGAAGTTGGAACATAAGATTTGATGAGGCAATCAGATCTTATGACTTCGTTAAGAACGAAGATGAGCCTTGTGTATACAGAAAGGTAAGTGGGAGCGCTATCACCTTTTTGGTGTTATATGTGGATGACATCCTCATCATTGGGAATGACATAGGAATGCTATCCACAGTAAAGGCTTGGTTATCTAGACACTTCTCCATGAAGGACTTAGGGGAAGCATCTTATATCTTGGGGATTAGAATCTATAGAGATAGATCCAAGAGGATGCTTGGCTTGTCCCAGTCCAGGTACATAGAAACTATTGTCAAAAGGTTTGGCATGGAAAATTCCAAGAGAGGTCTCATACCGATGAGACATGGGATATCGCTTTCTACGAGTATGTCCCCAAAGACTCCAGAAGAAAGGGCAAACATGAATATGATACCTTATACCTCAGCAATAGGGTCTATCATGTATGCCATGCTATGTACTAGGCCTGATATAGCGCATGCTCTGAGTGTCACGAGCAGGTATCAAGCGGATCCAGGCTTGGAGCACTGGAAAGAAGTAAAGTGTATCCTTATGTACTTGAGAAGGACTAAGGATCTTTTACTAGTATATGGAGGTAATAGCCTTAAGGTTGAAGGCTACACTGACTCAAGTTTTCAGTCTGATGTCGATGATAGCAAGTCGAATTCAGGGTATATGTACACCTTGAATGGAGGAGTAGTGTGCTGGAAGAGTTCCAAGCAAGATACCACTGCTGACTCGACCACAGAGGCGGAGTACATTGCTGCATCAGATGCAGCAAAGGAGGGAGTCTAGGTGAAGAAGTTCATCACAGATTTGGGAGTCGTTCCGGGTAGCGAGGAGCCGATCTCCTTATATTGCGACAACAACGGGGCGATTACTCAAATAAGGGAACCCGAGTCTCATCAGAAGTGTTCTGAGGTGGTTCCAACTTATCAGAGAGATCGTAACCCGAGGATATGTAGCAATGGAAAGAGTTCCATCCGAAGATAACATTGCAGATCCACTGACAAAGCCGTTGTCTCAGATTGTCTTTGAGCGTCATAGGAGTCTGATGGGGATCAGACACAGGTGATTGGCTTTAGGTCAAGTGGGAGATTGCTAGCCATAGGTGCCCAGCAAGCCAATCACGTGAGTGATGGCACGTGTGACTTGATATAGAATCTTTTTGCTTATTATATTTTGGCGTATATCACTTTATAACTATTGCATAAATGCATATATATATTGTGATGTCCTTGGATTTGTGCAATGGGAATCGGATCGTGATGAGATCACGATAATGAGATCGATTCACCTTTAAACACATATCCTAAATAATCCCGGTCATAGGTTACTCGAGAGGGACATCGTGATAACCGGATAGACTGGTTTGCTGTATACCCGTCCATATGATGGATGCAGCTGGTCTCATAGCTGCTCGTGTAGGGACACTAGGGATACAGTACAGGTGCTCATTGGAGAATGAGTTCACTGATTGATCCGCTTACGGAATGTTGGATGGTTGATGATGCCTTATTGTCAAACAGCGATTCCGTAGTCCTAGTGGTGTATCTGGTCCTTAGACTTGAGACACCAAGGATGTTCTGTATGAGTGCTCCACTCTTTGATACCAGACTTATAGGTTTGGCTGTCCCAGATCTAGTACAGTTGGTCATTGGGAGTGGTAGTCGACCTTACGAGGGCTATTGAGTGTCGATAGAGGATCATCCACTCTCAGCGTCATTAGAGGAATATCCCATGTGTTCTTGCTCAGACAAATCCCTGGCCATGGTCATTCTGGTTGAGAGAGAAAGAGTTCTCCGGGAGAATCCGATTAGAGTAAGACTCGAGCAGAAACCGTATGGGTCTGACAGCACCATGCTCGATATACGGTCTCTGGGATATTAGATGGATGAGGGACTATAGGTACATGGTAACTGAGGACAGACATGTCCAATGGATTGGATTCCCCTGTATCGTTTGGGGACTGCGGCGTAGTGGCCTAGTACGTTCGTAGTCGATGAGTCGAGTGAATTATTACAGATATAATAATTCACTGAGTTAGAAGGAGTTCTGACAGGTATGACTCACGGCCAGCTCGATATTAGGCCTAGAGGGTCACATACATATGGTAGGCATTGCGATGAGTAGAGATTCGGATATGAGATATCCGCCGGAGCCCTTGTCTTATTGGATGCAGATCAAATACCCACTAGGGAAGGACCCATTAGGGTTTGATACGGGATCTCTATAAATAGGAGGGATTCACAGCCTCATAGGCTAGAGTCTTTGCTTGCCTTTCCTATTCTCCTCTCCCTCTCCACCTCAGAGTAGGCCTGGAGATTTGAGGAGCGTCGTCGCATCCCTACTGTGTGGATCACCGCTAGAGAGGAGGACGCTTGACCTCCTTCACCCTCTCTTAAGGATCTGCAAGGAAACAGGGATATACGATCTCCCTAGGTAACACAATCTCTATACGCAGTTTTGTGTTTTGCGGATTTTTTGCGCACCAATCTTCGCACGACGACGAACATCTTTTTGGGAATCGGGGATTTTTGTTTTCTTGTTCTTCCGCTGCGCATATGATGTCGCCCCCCATGATTTCCCAACACAACCTCTACTCTTCACTGGTGCTACTTGTACGCAAGAAGGACGGAACATGGCGAATATACGTTGATTACCGAGCTCTCAATGGCATAACCATCAAGGATAAATACCTTATTCCAATAGCAGATGAATTGCTAGATGAAAGGGAGCACAAATCTTCATAAAGCTGGACCTTTGATCCGGGTATCATCAAATATGAGTGTGCGAAGAAGACATACCGAAAACCACCTTTTGAACACACAATAACCACTATGAATTTTTGCTTTCTTCAACAGAAGGTGAAATATCTTGGGCATATCATATCAGAGGAAGGTGTGACAGTGGACCCCTTCAAAATTGAAGCAATGCAAAACTGGCCTACCCCGAGGAACATAAAATTGCTATATGGTTTTCTGGGTTTAACAGGCTACTATCGTAAGTTCGTGAAAAACTATAGAAAGATCAATGCACCACTTACTTTCTTACTGGAAAAATATGTCTTCCAATGGTTAGACAGAGCCTCTGCTGCCTTCGACAAACTTAAGGCAGTCATGACGACGACGCCGTTGCTCGCCATTGTGCGCGTAGCAACGAGGTGGAGACCCTACTTGATTGGTTGATGATTTCAAATTAAAACCGATCATAAAAGCCTCAAGTACTTTTTGGAGCGAAAGATATCATCCCCTGAGCAGCAAACATGGGTAACAAAACTTCTTGGATTTGATTATGAAATAACTTACAAAAAGAGGAAAGAGAATGTTCTTGCAAATGCACTTTCGTAGCTACCCGAGCAAGCTGAAGTTTCGGCCATTTCACTTCCGACCAGCGACTTCCTTGAGGATATTAAGATGGAATGGCAGGAAGATTTAGAGACTAGTAAGATTATAAAAAAAATTGGAGGAAGCACCAAGCTCCGTAGCTCATTAAAATTGGGACTCAAAAAAATCACACTATAAGGGACGCATTGTGCTTATGATAAATTCTACTTGCATCTTCACGAGCAGATTTTGGACAAAGTTATTCTATATGCAGGGTACTAAATTGAAAAGGAGTATGGCATATCACCCACAAATCGACGGCCAGACAGAAGTTGTAAATAGGTGCTTGGAGACAGCCCAAAGCCACCCGCCAAATATGACTATCCAAGGAGAACTCCAGACCCAGCCAAGTACCATTATTGATCGACGAATCGTGACTCGACAACGACGACCCACTACTAAAGTGCTAATATAGTGGGTGAACCTACCAACAGAAGATGCCACTTGGGAGAACTATGATGACTTGAAGATCAAATTCCCAAAATTCATGAATCGTCAGCCTCGAGGACAAGGCTGATTTGAAGAGGGCGGGTCTGTTAGGACTCTAGCTATGAGAGTCCTAATTAAGAGGGACATTCATGTAAAACCTACCTAAGCCGACCCCTATTAAAGAGGTGAAGAGACCGGCTAGGGTTAGGAGGTTGTTTCATAGAGAAGAATAAGGAGTTTTGAGTAGGAGTCCTATTATGAGTTGGTTAGAAGTAGGAGTCTTGAGTAGGAGTCCTATTAGGAGTTAAGGTTTACAAGCCCTATAAATAGTCATATATTTCTCCTCTTTTGATAAACAATAGATGAATCTTTTCTGCAGCCTTTGAGTAGCAACTTGGAGGGAAGAACCCCTGTAGAGTTCTAAGGAGGCCGATCTCCTAAGGAGATCAACCCCAAGTTTAGAATCTGTAAGGGTTCTAACATGTCGCCCCCAAGATTTCCTAACAGTGACAACCCCTACCAAAGCACATCAAAGTGTCGCGGCTCCAAGAGAGACCTGCTTTGACCTCATATGACATTGACTTGCATAGACACCTTTTTCCTCCCTGATCGCTATAGTAACTATGCTCAAGAAGAAGCATGGTCCACTGCACCTTGTCATAGCCATCTTCGACTCTCTTTCTACAACTGACAACTGTTGGGAAATCTTTGAGGGCATCATCACATATGCAACGGAAGAACAAAAAATAAAATCCTGTATTCCCAAAGAGATGTTCATCGTCGTGCGAAGATTGGTACACAAAATTCCTGAAATAGAAAACTGTGTATAGTAAAGACTGTGTTACCTAGGGAGATCGTATATCCCTGAATCCTTGCAGATCTCTAGGAGAGGGTGAAGGAGGTTAAGCGTCCTCCTCTCTAGCGGTGATCCACACAATAAGGCTACAACGATGATCCTCAAAACTCTAGGCTTGCTCTGAGGTGGAGAGGGGGAGGAGAATAGGAGAGGCAAGCAAAAGCTCTAGCATATAAACCATTGAATCCCTCCTATTTATAGAGGTCCCCTTTCAACTTAACCTTAGTGGATCCTCCCCTATTGGGCATTGGATCTTTATCCAACTACCCAAGCCTCTTAGATTAGATCTCTATCCAATAATATCTCATGGGCTTTTATTAGATCTCATCCATAGGATCCAATAATTCAGGGGCTTATTGGATATCTAATAAGATATGGGCTCCGACGAATATCTCATATCCGAACCTCTACTCATCGCAACGCCTACTATATGTGTGTGATCCTCTAGCCCAATATCGAGCTAGCCATGAGTCATACCTATCAGAACTCTTTCTGGCTTAGTGAATTATTATCTCCATAATAATTCACTCGACTCATCGACTACGGACGTACTAGGCCACTACGCCGTAGTCCCCAGATGATATAGGAGAATCCAATCCATTGGACCTGTCTGCCCTCAATTACCATATATCTATAGTTCCTCATCCATCAAATATCCCAAAGATCATATACCGGGCATGGTGTTGTCAAATCCATACGGTTTCTTCTTGAGTCTTGCTCTAATCGGATTCTCCCGGAGAACTCTTTCTCTCTCAATCCGAATAACCCTAGCCAGGGATTTGTTTAAGCAAGAACACATGAGATATTCCTCTCATGACACCGAAAGCGGATAATCCTCTATCGACACTCAATAGCTCTCGTAAGATTGACTGTCACTCCCGATGACCGATTGTACTAAATCTAGGACATCCAAACCTATAAGTCCGGTATCAAAGAATGTAGCACTCATACAAGACATCCTTGGTGTCTCAAGTCTAAGGACCATATACACCACTAGGACTATGGAATCGCTGTCTGACAATAAGGTATCATCAACCATCCAACACATTGCCTTTGGTGTATTGCCTAATCGGCACATTTCCTTCTCGCAACATCCGATCTTTTTGGCGTAAAGTTTCGACAGCGATTCCGTAGTCCTAGTGGTGTATCTGGTCCTTAGACTTGAGACACCAAGGATATCCTGTATGAGTGCTCTATTCTTTGATACTAGACTTATAGGTTTGGATCTCTCATATCTAGTACTACCGGTCATTGGAAGCGGCAGTCAACCTTATAAGGGCTATTGAGTGTCGATAAAGAATCATTCGCTCTTGGTGTCATGAGAGGAATATCCCATGTGTTCTTGCTCAGAGAAATCCTTAGCTAGGGCCATTCGAATTGAGAGAGAAAGAGTTCTTTGGGAGAATTCGATTAGAGCAAGACTCAAGAAGAAACCGTATGGGTTTGACAGCACCATGCACAGTATACGATCTTTGGGATATTAGATGGATTAAGGACTATAGATACATGGTAACTGGGGACAAATAGGTCCAATGGATTGGATTTCCATGTATCGTTTGAGGAATACGGCGTAGTGGCCTAGTACGTCCGTAGTCGATGAGTCGAGTGAATTATTATTAAGATAATAATTCACTGAGCCAGAAAGAGTTCTGATAGGTATAACTCACGGTCAGCTCGATATTAGGCCTAGAGAGTCACACACATATGGTAGGCATTGCGATGAGTAAAGGTTTGGATATGAGATATCCGTCGAAGCCCCTATCTTATTGGATATCCAATAAGCCCCTAAATTATTGGATCCCAAGGACGAGATCCAATAAAAGCCCATGAGAGATTATTGGATAGAGATCCACTAATCTAAGAGGCTTAGATAGTTGGATGAAGATCCAATACCCAATATGGGAGGATCCATTACGGTTAAGTTGATAGGGGACCTCTACAAATAGAAGGGATTCAATGGTTCATAGGCTAGAGCCTTTGCTTGCCTCTCCTATCTCCTCCCCTTCACCTCAAATCAGGCCTGGAGTTTTAAGGAGCAAGTCGTAGCCCTGTTGTATGGATCACCGCTAGAGAGGAGGGCTCTTGACCTCCTTCACCCTCTCTTAAAGATCTACAAGGATTCAGGGATATACGATCTTCCTAGGTAATACAATCTTTACTATACGCAGTTTTCAATTTTACGAATTTTGGCGCACAAATCTTCGTATGACGATGAACATCTTTTTGGGATATTGGGGATTTTATTTTTCTATTTTTCCGTTGTGCATGTGATGTCGCCTCCAAGATTTCCCAACAAGGGTATCAGAGCTAGGTTATTCATGCGAAAGATTTGTTTTGAATTGTGTGTGTT